>NW_025422017.1:0-32052 GCF_011764305.1 Mustela putorius furo | reverse complement strand
ATTTTAAAAATACTATTCAGATTTCAGCTAGGATCAAATTTAAAATAAATCAATGTGTCTCGGCCGTCATTAAGCTGTAATCTTCCAACTGAATGCCAAAATGCGAGCAACCTTAGTGATTTTTTTGTTTCAATGAAAAAGAACCCAGTAATAGGATCAAAATGGGAAATGGATTTTTATACATACATTCCCACGGCTTATATTTTGAGTAAGGGACTTTATAAGGAATTTAGTAGGATGAATACAATTGCAAGATCAAGAGCACACACAGACCCTGAAAAGGATTTCCCTGCTATGAAGCATATTTACTTGGGATGATGGGGCTAATGAAAACGTCCTTATTTTTTAGATTCCTTAACTTGTGCCTATGAGAAAAAAAAGTCAAACATTTTGACTTGTTTTTTTAGTATGATCAAATAATTAATCTAGGCAACACCACTTATTTTAAGTCATTTTTTTTAAAAAAAAAAGCTTCGTTAAATATCATGTCGGTTCCACATAATTTTTATTGGAAGTGTGTAAATGTTGCCACAAGTGGTGTTAGAAACGTGCAGTGTTATTTGTTCTGTGTGATTGCAGTCATCTGCCACTCCATCTGTTGAATGGTTGTGCTCCCTTTTTTTTACAAACATAGGCTTTTTCAATTCTTCAAAAACACCAACATACGTTCTTATATTAATCTTGGTTTTCCCTACTATCCGTATAGTGTTCTTCCCCATTCCTGCCACAGATTGGCTGATCTGTTTTTTTGTTAGGTCTCAGCTTTAAATATTAGGCTTTTCTAGAAAATTCCTTTATCATCCAACCTACAGTTGCGTCCTCCCTCTATTATTTCCTTATTTTGTCTAATTTGAGTTATAGTTGGTCATACAGTGTTTACTTTTAGTATCAGGGGTGGACACCATAGTGATGCAAGTTTTTCTACAGGCTATTCTATGTCACGCGCACAAGTCCAGCTACCATCTATCACACCAGACAACCCTCTATTCTTTCTATCTTAGTGACAGGTTTGGTTTCTTTATACAGCTTTTTACAGTTTGTGATTACACTTTAACTTTTGTTTTGAGTTACTGGCTTATTTGGTATTGTCTCTCTTCTTAACCGATACTATAGCCTTGTAATGACGAAAAGCAAAAAGTCTAATTCATCACTGAGTTGAAGTTAGTGTAGAGGACACTGAAACTGTCCAGCATTCATTACACCAATCTTTGTTGATTGATGGAATAATAAATGAGTCCCAATTTAAAGTGAGTTTAAATATATTTTAATCTGTTTTTAATGTTTATCTTAAGAAAATTTATAAGTTCACTTGAATAATTCAGATATTAGTCTGAAAAGTCTCAGGATTCAGTGAGACAGATTTTAATTAGCATAGAGTCTAAGTTCAGTATAAGTGATAATTTACCCAAATAGCCTAAAGAATGTTCAGATATGCAAAAGAAATTTTCAGGAGAATAACGAGAGCACCCCCTCCAATTGGTAGAGATTTGAAACTATTCATTCATTACAGCCCTTCACTGCCACCCTAATCTCTTCCTTGTTGATTCTGCAAGTTTTCTTCACAATTCATGAGACAATACTCTGAGTTCAGGAGGGTATTTCAATTCTTGAACATTAACAGATAAATAATAAATAGGCCAAATATTATATACATGGTTGTCGGTGATAAGTGTTAATATAATATCAAAAGGAAACCGAACATATTGGGCACGGTGTCAGGAGAAGGTCCTCGCTGAGAAGATGACATTGCAAAGCATAGACCAGAAAAGGAGTGACGAGAAAGGACAGGCACAAGAAAGGGCACAAACAATTGCAAGGCAAGAAAGTGTTGAAGATTGAATAGATTCTGTGTACTCAGGACGAAATGGTGTTATGGATTGGAAGTGTGTGGTTTCCCCCAACCACAACCACAACAAAAAAATTAAGTCCTGAAGCCCCTGTAGGCTCATATAAAACTGTAATTAGGTATCCTTCAAGACAGAGATATCCTATATCGTAGATGGGTCCGTTATCAATATGAGCAGTATCATTATAACAATAGAGAGCGGTTGATGTGAAAACAGACACACAGGAGAAGAAACCTACGTGAAGATGAAGACCAATAGACGGGAGTTATGCGGCCACAAGCCAAATAAACATCTGCGGCTTACTAGAAACTAGGAAGAGAGAAAAAGGAAGTTTTTTTCCTGAAATGTTTTCAGAGGGAGCAAAGCCCTGCTCACTCTCTGATTTCAGACTTCTAGTGCCAAATCTATGGGATAATAAATCTATGTTGTTTTAATCCATCCCATTTGTAGTACTTTTGTTACTGTAGCCCTTGTGAAATTTCAGTCCAGGCTGGTGGCGTCAACATACATGCACAGGAATGATTTGGAGATGTTGCTTATAATTTTACAAGTGATTTAAATTCAGGTTGTGCAATGACTTATATTACCAAGAACATATTATTTTGTTTTGTAAATTGCTAAAGGTGGTGACAAAGAAGAATTCAAATATCCGTTGCTAACATAAAATCAAAGATAAATAATTTGGTATAAATATTGGTATAAATACCAAAAATATTTGGTATAAATATCCATGCTAAACCATAAATCAAAGGGAATATTACTTTTTTTTTCCCTCTGATTGTTGAAGGCAAAAGGAAATTAATATAAAGCAAGCATGTAAGAAGACCTAACATATAGAGAGAACATACTAGGATTCCTGTTTTAGGTGAAATTTCATTTCTAGAACATATGATTTAGTCTTCTCCCTAAACTGCTATGCTCAGGGAAAAAATACATGAAAAATGAGAGAGAAGTGTTTTATATCTTATATTCAGTTAAAGGAATTGGAATAAAAGTGGAGGAATAAGGAAGTAGGACCTTTTTACCGCTGGAACAAATTTTTTTATTTGAAATTTGAACTCATCCACTAATAAAAGTTCACTTTTAGCCTAGTTTTCTTGAAACAAACTATAGTCTACCCATATTAGAGTTCACCAGAGAAAGAGTCCAATGTATAGATTTATTGAAAGGAATTGGATCAAGCAATTATGTTGGCTGAGAAATCCCAAGGTCTGTAGTCAATAAGCCACACACCCTGAAGAGTCAATGTAAGTTAGAAGACTAGAATCAGGAGAGCTGATGTGTTGTTTCTAGTGGCAAAGCAGGCATGCTCATGGCCCAAGAGGAGACATGTTTTAGCTGGAGTCTGAAGACCAGAAAGTAGTAGTGTCCTGGCTCAGTCAAAAGGCAAGAAGAGTTTCCTCTTCCTTAGTGCTTTTCTCTTTACAAAACGTCACTTGATTGGGTGAAGCCCACCAGCATTACGGATAGAAATCTGGTTTACTCAGTCTACTAATTCAATTTTAATCTCATCCAGAGACAAACACACACAGAAAAATGTTTCACCATTTAGACACTCATGGCCTAATCAAACTCATACATAAAATTAATAAAATTAACCATCATACTATCTTTGTTTTTATTCTTTTTAAAAAATATTTTATTTATTTATTTTTATTTGAGAGAGAGAGATTGGGTGAGCCTGTGAGAGAGTGAGAGAGTGAAAAGGGGGAGGGTAAAGGAAGAAGCAAACTCCCCATTGACCAGAGAGCCCCCATGCTGGCTTGATCCCAGGACCCCAGATCATGACCTGAACCAAAGGCAGATGCCTAATGCACTGAGCTACCCAGAAGCCCCTCTTTGTTTTTATTCTTTAAGAAAAGTATTTTATTATTGTTTTTCTATTCTCAACTTCTTATTCAACCCGTTTTGGTCTGATTTATTTGCTAAGATTATACTGAAATGATATCTATAATAATAAACATTGAATTCCTAAAATAAATTCTTAGGCATTTTTCATTCTCTTAGTTGACATTTCTGGAGTATCTGACTTTGAGATCATTCTTTTCTCTATAATATATTGCCTTTCCTTGGCTTCTGTGGATCCTTATTTCTATGACTCTTCTTTAATATCTCTAACTTCTCTCCCTTACTGAATCTTCTTTCCTGGTTTCTCTCTTCTTCTGTCTAAAAAATTTTAAAATCTCTCTATTCTCAAGTATTGTTCCTTGTCCCACTTCCTTTGCATTGTAAAATTTCCATGAATTACCTATTTCATATCTATGGCTTCCAATGCCCTGTGACTCAAATTGTTTTTCCTCATTTAGGGCAATTTGACTCTTTGTTGAGTCCTAGATCTACCTTAAACACAACACATATAAAAGTAAACTAAAATACTGGGGCAGAGTTTGAGAGGAAGATGTTATGAGCCCTGTAGGTATCAGCAATTTGGGGGATAAAGGAAGCATGATGACAGAAGAAGCTGAACTGCAAGGGCAAGTACACCTTGACATCAATCAATTGTTGGACTCAGGTGCCCTCCAAAAGGATGTGATTATGGGCATATGGTTCTTTTTAGTCTGGGGCATTCTCTGGAGTGAATTTGGATTATAATCTGTCAGTCAGAAAATTTTTTAACCACTGGGTAAATGAGTTCTTCTCTCTTGAAAGGGATGAAAGTCATCTGAACAACACAGTGCCCAAATTAGTCTCTCTGATGTAATCCCTACCTCAGTAAATGGAACTATCATGATACCAAGAGGTAAAAAACACAGAAAGCTTCCCTCACCCTGCACTATTTTCTTCTCTTTCCAATTGGAAACAAAACTGCTTCAACTTTATTTTCCAGAATTTACATGGGAAAATTTATACTAGATATATAATCCTCTGTATGATGTCTCTCATTCAGAATCCTCTTGCTAAGGCCTTATCAAGATCTTGGTTATATCACGTTTGGATAATTTTATTTTCTAATTGGTAGACCCTCCATGTTGTTACTAACAATCATTGAAACATTTAAAAAAAAAAAGAATTTATCTTTTGAAAATACAGTGGATAATTGTGTCCCCAATTCACTATAAATTACAGAAACTTGTTTACATGTCTACTTAAAAAACCCACAATATTTATATTGTATTTGAAGAAAAACATCCAGTAATAAGCAGGTTTTTAATGATTGACATCTATTAATTTTCCTGGTTAACTTGTGTTCATGTTTTTTAAGAAAACAATAAAAGAAACCACAGATATTAAACAATTCCAGCATTTTACCTTAATAAAATACAGACAATAACTTCACACTAGGAGTTTCCTATAACAATTGACTACAATCACTACAGTATGTCACAGGCCTGCCTGGATGAAGGTATGATTTGATAGGATGACTAGAAACTAACTTATTTGAAAGAACTAAGAGCCTTTTGGAGGAAAAAAGGAGGAAAAGAGTCCCTAATAAATGATTGGTCAAAAATAATGGCTTGGTGACAATATGTATGATTCAAAATGGGAAGGGAGAAATTGAAGGAAGAGAAGTAGAAAAAAGATGGGAGGGGGTATTTTTGTAACTAACTTAATCTATCCACTTTTCTACAGAATTATAACTTAGTTCAAGGGAGGGAGATCAAATAAATAAAAAACACCATTTGTTAAGAATTGTGTATCCCTGTGAACTGAATTTTATCTAACTCGTTTAAATACAAATACATCACTGTTTTCAATGACACAAATACAGACATTAGACACAGATTTGTATAGTTTAAAGAATTATTGGGAGAGGGGCGCCTGGGTGGTTCAGTGAGTTAAAGCCTCTGTTTTAATCAGGGTCCTGGGATAGAGCCCTGTATCGGGCTCTCTGCCCAGCAGGGAGCCTGCTTCCTCCTCTCTCTCTCTACCTGCCTCTCTGCCTATCTGTGATCTCTATCTGTCAAATAAATAAAATCTTAAAAAAAAACAAAAGAATTACTGGGAGAGCTAAGGAAACAGACTCTAAGATCCACGGTGACTCCAAAAATCACACCATTAAAATTGAATTGCCAGGAGAGTGGCTTGCTCTGCCACAATCTAGAAGCTTCCAAGGCAACTTCAGCCCTGTAATCATACCACTTCTGCCATCATCCATGCCAAGAAATGTGGGCTCTCATGTTCTGTCTCTCTCCCAATTCATTCATTTATTTACTTATTTTTCTCCCAGTTTCATTTATTCCAAATCAGTGTCTCCCAGGACTTACCCAGGGCAAGTCACATCCAAAACTGTGTCTGCAGAGCTTTCTGAGAAATGACACTTTAGCTTTCTCATCTCTGAAATTCTGAAGGAACCTTACTTAGAAAGAAGTTAGTGTGTGGTAAGTACTCCTCAGCATATCTGTTACAGTAATTTTTTTTTTTTTCCTCATACAAAAATATGTGAGTGTGTGTGTGTGTGTGTGTGTGTGAGAGAGAGAGAGAGAGAGAGAGAGAGAGGATACTGGGAACACAAAATAGGTGTGTGTGTGTGTGTGATTCTGGGAACACAAAAGAGCATGGCTTTTGATCCAATGTGACTAAAACAGCACAAAGTCATAGTAAAGAGACTCCCATGTTTCAGTGGAAAGCGACATGCAAGTTTGAAGGAATGAATAACCAGCGCCCACACCAGGAGACTATTGCCTTCATGTCCTCAAAAGCACAGAGAAATACCATCAAATTTTCAAAAGAGACTGAGGTAAAGCCAGTTGTGAGAGTGTTTTGTGTCTTCTGATGTTGGTAGCAGGGACAGAGGTGAGGTGCATTTATGTCGTTCCCTCTGGCAGATAACTCATTCATTAACATAGGCTAAAATGATTTGCTTTTGAACACATGTAAGACAGCAAGTGGAAATGCCCATAATAAAGAAAAAAATAAGGGAAATTAGAGACCTATGGACTACTCTGATAAGGTTAATAATAAAGAAAACACTAATTCTCAAAGGTTTTTTACATGGGCTGGTGGTACAAATTATTCTAATTGGTCAGTGCTTTGTGGCCAACAACTTATATATGAAGCAATGGCTACAGAAACATTGAAAAAAAACTTTAAAACCAAATCAGAGTCATTTGACTAGTTAAGGTACTGGTTATTTCAAATAACTTCTGGAATCTCATATCAAAAGTTAAGGAGAAGGAAAGAAAGAAGGAATGAAGGGAAGGAAGGTAGGATAAAAAGTCTACTCAACAAATGGTGCTGGGAAAATTGGACAGCCACATGCAGAAATATGAAATTGGGACCATTTCCTTATACCACACATGAAAAATAGACTCAAAATGGATGAAGGACCTCAATGTGAGAAAGGAAATCCATCAAAATCCTTGAGGAGAACACAGGCAGCCAGCAACCTCTTCGACCTCAGCCGCAGCAACATCTTCCTAGGAACATCACCAAAGGCAAGGGAAGCAAGGGCAAAAAATGAACTATTGGGATTTCATCTAGATCAAAAGCTTTTGCACAGCAAAGGAAACAGTTAACAAAACCAAAAGACAACTGACAGAATGGAAGAAGATATTTGCAAACGACATATCAGATAAAGGGCTAGTGTCCAAAGTCTATAAAGAGCTTAGCAAACTCAACACCCAAAGAACAAATAATACAATCAAGAAATGGGCAGAGGACATGAACAGACATCTCTGCAAAGAAAACATCCAGATGGCCAACAGATACAAGAAAAAATGCTCCATATCACTCGGCATCAGGGAAATATAAATCAAAACCACAATGAAATACCACCTCACACCAGTCAGAATGGCTAAAAAAAATTACCAAGTCAGGAAACAACAGATGCTGGCGAGGATTTGGAGAAAAGAAAGGAAACCCTCCTACACTATTGGTGAGAATGCAAGCTGGTACAACCACTCTGGAAAACAACATGGAGGTTCCTCAAAAAACTGAAAATAGAGCTACCCTATGACCCAGCAATTGTACTACTGGGAATATACCCTAAAGATACAAACGTGGTACTCTGAAGGGGCATGTGTACCCGAATGTTTATAGCAGCAATGTCCACAATAGCCAAACTATGGAAGGAAAGAACCTAGATGTCCATCAACAGATGAATGGATAAAGAAGATGTGGTATATATATATATATATATATATATATATATATATATATATATATAGTAATACCATGCAGCCATCAAAAGAAATGAAATCTTTCCATTTGCAATGACGTGGATGGAACTAGAGGGGGTGGGTATTATGCTTAGTGAAATAAGTCAATCGGAAAAAGACAACAATCATGTGATCTCTCTGATATGAGGAAGTGGAGATGCAACATGGGGGGTTTGGGGGGTAGGAAAAGAAAAAATGAAAGAAGATGGGATTGGGAGGGAGACAAACCATAAAAGATTCAATCTCAAAAAACAGACTGAGGGTTGCTGGGGGGAGAAGGGTCAGGAGAGGGTAGTGGGGATATGAACATTGGGGAGGGTATGTGCTATGGTGAGTGCTGTGAAATGTGTAAACTTGGCAATTCACACACCTGTAATACTGGGGATAAAAATACAATATATATTTATAAAAAATTTAAAATAAAGCAATAAAATTTTAAAAAAAAGGTTACAGAGTCTCAGAAAAAGAAAAGTCACATAGTTCCAGCAGGTAAAGATATAGTCAGTAAAACACTAAGAAAATATATAGTACAAGGAATGGAAATAGTTCCATCCTCAAACAGTACAGTAAGGTGATGTATTGATGGCACATAGCATATGCTGAAGAGATTTATGTAAAAAACTTCTATACTAAAGATGATGAGTGAACAGATTTCCCCAGGAAATGTCTTGCCTTGCAAGATTTGTAAATCATGGTTAAATTCAATAAAATATTTTCTGCTGTGAAAGCCAATGCAAATAAATAATGACTAAAACATATTTAAAATGTGGCCTTCATATTTGGAAATAAAAATATCTGTCAGCATCTGTACAGATAGTACTGCATCAATGATTGGCTTTATGGAGGGTTTCACTTCTCTTGAAAAAAAAAAAAACAAAAACAAAAAGAGTTCTCACATCACATTTTTCACAGAGAGGTGCTAATATCAAAAATTCTCAGAAATAAAATGAAATATTTCTTGATGATGTTACAAAATATTTTTTTTAAACAAAGACAGGTTCACTCAAGAGCATTTAAAGAAGTATATGAAAACCTAGACCAAGAACATATAAATCTTGTGCAAAGCACACAGAAATTTGATGGCTTAGCCAAAAGGCGTTCTCAATAAGGTGTTTGAGTTGAAAGGTGAATTGGAGAAAATCGTTTTCAGAAAAGTAATGTCAGGCTTTGCTGAATATTCAGAAACAAGTTTACTATCAGATATTTTTCATCACATGAATCTATGAAACAAGAATCCAGTGTCCTGTGGAAATATTTTTCTGCCATTGAGTGACTATAGCCTTGGCTTTAAAGGAAAATTTAATCTTTGGGGCAAGTCATGTTGCAAAGGAAATGTTGAAGTGTTTCCTGTTTTTTGGTCTTCATGGGGAAAGAGAATATCAGACCATTCTAAGTCTTACTGAAAACCACCTGAGGGACTCCTGGGGGCTCAGTTCATTAAGTGCCTGCCTTCAACTCAGGTCATGATCTCAGGGTCCTGAGATAGAGTCCCACATCGGGCTCCTTGCTCAGCAGGAAGCCTGCTTCTCCCTTTGCCTGCCACTCCCCCTGCTTGTGCACTCACTCTCTCCCTTTCTCTATCATATAAATCAATAAAATTAAACAAGAAAAAAAAGAAAACCACCTGAAAGAACTGCATATCAAAGTTGAAGATAATCACACCCCACTTTCACTACAAGTGAATGAAAGGGTTAGGGACCATTTATCTAAATTTTCTGTTCATCAGAAAAGTTGACTTTAGCAAAGAGGAGGAACTTTGAGAGCTAAAGACTGTTCAGTCACTCAAGATGAGATTCATTGATCCATCTTAGACAAAGTCTGGATTTCTATTCCACCATTTACTATGAAACCAATAAACATTTTGCTGCAGTTTACATATTTTGTATAGGTAGACAAGCTTTTTTGTATACTAAGAATCATAAGCAGAAACAGAAATCATCTCATTTAAGTTAAAAAATGAAATACGTATGTGTTTAGCTCAGATTTGGCCTCAATTGAGTGTAGAGAAAAAGGAAGCACAGTTTTCATATTACTAAGTTAAATTTCATTTTTATTTTTTAGTTTAGAATATAGTTAAAATGTATACATACACCTATGAAAGGCTGCATATGTTATATGATAATTTTGTACTGCTAAATCTCTCTTTGAGCCTTAGTATATCTCTTAGTATGAAAATATTAGTTTGAATGCCTTGTGTCAAATTTGTCATAAACTATATATTTTAATCAAATTTCTTTGGTTTTAGTTTTGCTTTTCAACATAATCAAAATATATTATAAATAAAATTTTATTCAAATCAATTTATAATTTTTAGTTAAATTTATCTTCCTGAGTCTTTTGAAAAAATTAAATCCCATTATGACTTAAGATAGCCATTTAACTAAATGTGTTGTTTGCCTTATACATTTATAAAATTTATGACAAGGAAAGAAAGTAGTTAATTTAAAAAAATTATAAGGGCCTGGGTGAAGGCTCTTAAAAAATTGGCTAAAAAACTCATTTTGTAAATATAATAAAAATACTCTAGCAGATAATACATGCCATGTAATACAAGAATCTTATAGAGTAGACACTTATGACAATTAGGCCTATTTGGGTAAGAAAATATATTTAAAATAGTAAATTTATTTAAAAAAACAAAAATTAAGAAAGAAAAAAAACTGGAAGGTTTTTTTTTACCATAATTTCTGATCTTTATTGGAGTGATGTCCATGGTGGGAATGGAGAATCATACAAATAATAGGCCAATAAATTGGCCAAAAATAAACAGATCCACAGAAAAACTAATTATCTTTGTAATTATGATCATATTATATCTCTATAAATTAATTGATCACACTAAAGTATATAGGCATTATAATTTTATGAAGGCACTAAAAATATTTAAATGGCTCCTTCAAGGTAAAAATATTGAAGGTTGGCATCCAATATCTAACATTTTATTTTAAGCTTTAGTCATCTTGATTTCTTTTTTAAATTGAAGATATTATGAACAAACTGGAATGGCAAGGCTTGTGAATAGATGATGGATATGGATAAATAATATTACAGTAGGTTTATTTTTTAATATTGCATAGTATATACATCCTTTGCTATAAGAAAATGGGATTTTTAAATAACCTTACAAGAGTGGTGCTAACCTTTCATTAATCTGTAATTTTTGAATGAGAAACGGATAGATAATCTGTTGTAACAAAGATGAAAAGACGCTAGAATTTCTCGTGTTAAAAATACACAAACAGGGGCATGTGGATGATATCTGCCTTCAGCTCAGGTCATAATCCTGAGGTCCTGGAATCAAGCCTCATGTTGGGCTCTGCACTAGGCTGGAATCTGCTTGTCCCTCTCCCTCTGCCCCCTGCTTGTGCTCTCTCTCTCTCTCTCTAATAAATAAATAGATAAATATACACAAATCAATGCTTCAAAGTGTGAAATTCACCCCAAAATAAATAAAACCACTTATGTTATTTTTGACCCATGAAATTAGAGGAAGAAATGCCAGTAGACACAGAAATCATGTTTGAAAGAAAAACATTGCCTAAGATCTCACAAGGATTAAAATAAAAAACAAAAATAAAAAAGTCCAGACAGGAAAGGGAGTGGGTTGTCTGAAATGGCACAGCTGTTTGCAGAGAAGTTGCAAGTTTTTCATTATCACATACTCTTCAACAGCCAAAATGTGCATCTTGACATAAAAATCACACAACCCTCTAAATACAGGATGGGAAGCAATTTCTCACTCCAAAACTGTGCCTTTGAAAAGCTACCTATAAAACAATTTGAGTTCTGGAAAGAGAAAGTGTGTATTTATTGTTGACTCAGGCTCTGCTTTATTTTGTCAAGGTCAGACTTTTTCTTTAAAAGGCATTAAGAAAAGAAAAGGAAAAAAAAAATTAAACATCAACGGGTGGGGCCATGAAGCTTGATAATTTGTAACTTTGAAGAAAGTAGTACATGAAAGAGAATCCTTATGCATAAATTAATACCAATTCTATTAAAATATGCATAGAGCCCTTACATAGTACATAATTTTAGAAATTGTTTTAGAGCCTATTTTATTTCTTTGTCTGGTAATGAATTCCTTGGAAGTACTACACCCCAGAATCTATTCCTCAGTAAGGCAAGCTTTAGACATACATACCTACCACCTTCCCATTCTCATGGTTACAGGTGACTATAAAAATCACATTTGCTGCTATTGTAGGCTTAAAATGCAAAGGGGTAGATAAAATTTCCTCAGCCATGTGGTTAATGAAAACTTCCTCAAGTTGAAATTACACGCTCCTTCTAATCTAAATGTTTTTACTTATTCAGTTGATGTAAGTATCAACCACTAAAAGTTTACCTCAGTGTGTGCTGGTTATATGGATAGCAGAGGCTGGAGACAAATGGGAGTGGAAAAGCGAGAAATTTTTAAGGGAAAGGATGAAGGAAAGGGAAGAAATAAAAAATGGAGGGGAATATTTGTCTCCAACATAACAAACATCAACTAACACAAGACTCTTTCTTTTAGGATTACTAAAAACTACGCTTCACTTTTATTTTAGATGCTGTTTATTATTTGCATCCTGGTAACATGGTAATCCTGAAACTTCAAGAAGTATTATTAAAAATGCTGAATGTGTCTGGAATTAGTAAGTAAAACCAAATGCTATAAATGTGTAGCTCATTATCATATAATTTGGGGAATAGTGAAAATCAAACCTGATTGACATGTATCCAAAAACCATTAAAATCTGTTATGATTAGCTTAACTATTGCCATTGTAAGTATCATTTCATTTCTGTGGGACTATAGAGATGACCATAACACATAAATACACTATATTCATTTTAATGCCCTAATTAGAATAATGAAAACAACCCAAACTCAGTAGATTTACATTGGGGAATAGGAGAGGATGTTAAAAACTCTCAAGCAATAAGAATGCATTTTTTAAAAGATCCCATTTATTTATTTGGGAGAGAGAGCATGAGAGGGGAAAAGGTCAGAGGAGAAAACAGACTCCCCGTGGAGCTGGGACCCTGATGCGGGACTTGATCCTGGGACTCCAGGATCATGACCTGAGCCACCCACGCACCCCGAATCTTATTTTTTAATCCTTTTATTGAGAACAACTTATGTGCCATAATGTTCACCCACTTAATTTAACAACTCAATGGTTTTTAGTATATTTACAGAACTTCACAACATAACCATAATCTAATATAAAACATGTTATTTACAACACAAAGAAATCTCATACCCATTTAGCGGTTGCCCCCATTCCTAACCCCTGGCAAGGACTAATATACTTTCTGTCTTTACAGATTTGTCTATTCTGGACATTTCTCATAAATAGAATCATATAATAGGAAGTCTTTTGTCACTCTTTTCACTTAACATAGAGTTTTAGGAGGTTTATCCATGCAATGGAATGTATCTGAGCTACATTCCTTATTATGACTAGATAATATACTGGGGTTATCTATTTATTTGGATTAGTTTCACTTTCAGCTATCATGCATAATGCTGAATAACAGTGTACCTTGAAGAATGAAACAAAATGGGTGTCTGGGTGATTCCGTAGGTTAAATGTCTGATTCTTGATTTCTGCTCACAACATGATCTCAGGATCCTGGGATGGAGACCTTCATAGGGCTCCCTGCCCAGTGGGGAGTCTGTTTGAGGATTTTTTTCTCTCTCCCTCTCTCCCTCAGCCCCTCCTCCTCCCCTCCTCCTGCTCATACTTTCCCTCTCTCTCTAAAATAAATAAATAAATAAATCTTTAAAAAAGAATGAAACAGTAATACTAATAAACCAGCCATATGCTGCTCATCCTAGAGCAGAAACTTGTTTCCCAATAACATTGTTACAAAGATACAAATCAAGGCTATATTAAGATATAGTTTAACTTTGACTTGATATGATCTATGCAGTTTTTCATTTTACAAGGTATATGGGACATAATGTCTTTTGTCAAATTCTTAACTTTTTACCAATTATTTGGTGTTATACTGGGCTTCTGAGAATTTGTTTTTTTTAGACTAGAATATAATATTTTCTGAATCCTAGGTTCCATTGATGTGTTAAAGAATATTTTTTCAAAAGTGAAAAACATTACATAATCTCATTCAAATATAAAAGCTGCCTGCACCAAAATTGTACTTAACTCATGAATGAGGAAGCAATAAAACAGTAAAAGTCATTCCAAGGGCATTTTGGAAACAGAATTTACAGGAAGTAGAAAAAGAGTGTTAGAATTGAGATTCTAACGAGCATCTATATGGAGGCAATCTTCTCCACACAGGCTAACACACGAGTGTTAGAATTGAGATTCTAACGAGCATCTATATGGAGGCAATCTTCTCCACACAGGCTACATATACTCTAGTACTAATAGAAGGTCTAAATACTGGCCCTGATTCTTCTCCACTTATCCTCAAATTAACAACAATATGAACAATAACAGGGATACCCATTGATTTACCCACTTTTCTTTCCTTAAATTGACAGACACACCCCAACAATTTCAGCAGAGGAAGTAAAACTTGGTCACACTCCTCACACTCCTCAACCAGTATGACACTGAGTTATGGGACTTCATTAATTTGTCTACAGTCCCTTTATAAATAAACCTGAACAAAAAACAACAAATTCTTCCATGAAAAGAACTATAAAACCAAGTCTTGAAACAAAATGTGTGACCTACTCTCCGCCGGCCAGACAAGTAGACAATCCCCAATTAGTCCCCAAGGAAATAAGAGATTATTTATATATGGGGCTGCTGATACAGTATTAAGAATAGAGAGTAGGAGTCTATGCTTAAACTTATTTTTTTTTTCATGAAAAATCATATATTTAACATGGAGACTGTGTCAGAGAATTAAATAGAAGCTATAATTTTATTACTTTGCTTTTTCCCCTTTTACAGTGGTTTTAGGGAATTATAATTTCCTCAATTCCTTTTTCCCCCAAAAGTAATAGATTTATATTAAAAATGAAAAAAAAAAGGTGTGAAAGGTTATATTTTTCTCCCGTTGGTGCCACCATTTTGTTGCTACTGAGGGGGACTATAGAAGAGGTGGCTACTACTGTTTCATTAAACCACGGTCTCTGTGAAGTTCAGCTGCAGAACATGTGTTCTGCTTTTCTTTTGAAAATGTGCTCCATTAAAACCACATTCTTTTGCCAGTCCAAATTCATGAAAGTCTACATGTCTCTGCTCGAATTATCCAAATTCTGCCTCTGAGGCAAAGGATGTAAGTGAAAAAATGATGATGCCACACAGCACAACGTTGAGAGATGCCAGTTGCCTATGGCTGACTGAGAGTCAGCAACTGTGCTGGCTGAGGGAAGAGGCAAGCAGATGACAATGGCCAGAACACAGCTGTGTGGAGTCAGCACTCCTAGGCGGGTGCCTGGTAGAGTCTGAAGGAGTCTTTAGATATTTTACGGGCCTTAAACCCTGGAAATGACATCCTTTGTTCTTCAGTTGAATCAGGGATTGAGATCTGATTAAGAATTTTTAAGATAGGGGCGCCTGGGGTGGCTCAGTGGGTTAAAGCCTCTGCCTTTGGCTAGGTCATGATCTCAGGGTCCTGGGATTGAGGCCCCCGTCTGGCTCTCTGCTCTGCAGGGAGCCTACTTCTCCTCTGTCTCTGCCTGTTGCTCTGCCTACTTGTGATCTCTCTCTCTGTGTCAAAGAAATAAATAAAATCTTAAAAAAAAAAAAAAGAATTATTAAGATAAACCATGACATAGTAATAATAGGCTAATACAATTATAATATAATAATAATATAATAAAATCATTTGTCCCTATTCTACATAATCTTTCTAATTCCCCAGAATGAATGGGAAGAGAAGAAACTCTCATGTCTAATCATTTGTAATTTAGAACAAATCATAACTTCTTGAAGATAGAGGTCCTAAGTTACTGGAAACTCACAGAAGACACAATGAGACAGCATCTGGACTATTTCCTCAAAGAGACATTACACAGGTAAAATAAATCTGAGTACTCTTTGCAAAGTTTATAACTTTGTCTATAACATGTTTGGTTGATAGTGTGTGGTGGCAGTGTTGGAAGATGGGCAGGAAATGAAAGAGAAAAGAGAGATTGCTATCAGATTGCAGGCTTTTCTCTTGAAAAATTTGCAATTTTTTCTGGGAAGTCAGAAAAATTTTGGAAAGGGGAAATGATATGATCTAAACTATAGTTCAGGATCCTACTGTTGTGCAAAGACAAATAAAGTACTAGCAGTATTTCACTCAAATGGGGGCACTCATTTTTGCAAGCAGCACAGTAAATGTCTAAGGCAGCCCGGCTTGATAAACCTGAGCACGACTGAAAGTAAGGAAAACATCAAAAAGTTACATGTAGATCCCATGCGAAGAGAGGATTAAATTTTCAAAGGAAAACAAAAGGTTCTAAAAGCTCTGATCTAAGGAATGATTTTAGAATTGGCCGCCTCACAATGTTCAGGAGATCAGTTAATGCAACTCCCCAAGAGAGCTCAGAATGGACAGTCTCTGAGGAGCTTTGGAAATTTCACCCTTCAGAGGGAACCAGGTAGAGGAGACTGTCTCCCTGTACATGTGGACATAAGTGATAGCAAATTCGCAAAGTCACCTAGGCAGTGTATTTTCACCCCCCCCCCCCCCCCCCCCCCCATTCTGCAAGCTTAACAACTAGTAAAAAAAATACAAAGTTTAAAGACAATGCTTCTTCAAAGCCACATGTAATTGTTAAACATTTATGTAAGCAGGGAACGGAGTAGGCCACCTGGCAATTTTACAAGGTGAAAAAATACTTTCCTCAAAATGACAGTTTTTGCTTCCACTTCCCTGGTGTGAGAGTTCACTAATTATTTGCTGCTGTAAGTGAGTTTCATGGTATTAAGGAACTGTCTGAACTTAAATTATTATTGTTCATGTTAGGACTTTTCAAAATCATCTCTGAAGTGTTTGTAATTTCAAACACATTTATTAGGCCACTGTAAAACATTAAATTTATTCATGAGACTATACGTATCGGCTCAGTAATCTTTAATCCTAGATGAAAAAGCCAAAAAATCATATAAGAGAAGTTCATCTTACAAGTGGATAATGACTTGAAAAGAAGTAATTTCAAAGATGTTCAAGAAGACTAACATCTACAAAAAAGTCAGAAATTCTAACTAAAACAGAGTCACAACACTTCTAAATATAAAATGTTTAAACCAAGGCTGATCTTTGAAATAAATGGCACGATTTAAAAAAATTAGTAAACAAGCCACAAAGTGGATTTCTAAAGTTATTAAAAGTGCTCTAAATTCCAGCCATGAGAGTTAAAAACAGGATGGTAATAAATCTTGGATAGTTCAAATTGTCCCAGTGTAATTAACAGTTTTTGCTTTCACTGTCAAAGGTATTCCGGCTTAGATAATAAATTATATGAGCACCCTAGTCATAATACATCCCTGAAAATTATCTTGATTATCCAGGAAATGAAATGTAGTTGAGAAAAAAGGCTTATAAATATTCATTTTCAATAAAAGTGGAAATTTTAAAAATATATGTATTTTATCATAAGCTGACCAAAATCCCCAGCAAATACATGTAATCATAATTTGACATTTCTTATTTACACAAATAAATACATTTAATGTTATAAAATTAGTTTAAGGATAACTTAGCTGCTTCTTAAAAAGTTTAATATGCTGAAATTAGCACATTTTTCATTAACTATATCTTTGTCTCTGCTGTTATAATTTTGTACCAGTTTTCTTTTTGTGTGTTCCATAGATTTTCATTCCCCCCAATCTCATCCTATAAATTAAAAATTAAAACAGAATGTTTTTAAAGTATTTCAGCTAGATTTTTATTTCTTCAAGTAGTCTGTTAATCTATTTCTATAGATTATCAATAATTTTATAGCTATTTATATATTTATACTTAGCACTATGTTTGTTTAATTTTTGACTACTGATTTTTTTTTCCATTGTTGTCCCGTCTTTCAATTCTTTTCTTTTTTTTTTTTTTTTTTTTTAAAGAGTTCATTTTTAAGTAATCTCTCCTCCCAGCATGGAGCTCAAATTTAAAGCCCTGAGATTAAGAGTCACATGCCCCACCAACTGAGCCAGCCTGGTGCCCTCTGCCTTCTATTGTATTGAGAAAGTTTCCACATTTACTTCCTTCAGATAATTTTGAAGTAGCAGAATTGATTTTTATAATCTCCTGAATGCCATTTTAAACATAACCAGTGTAACCTAACAAGTGTATATTACTTGTAGCATGTTTATTTCCAAAATTCCCTGTCCTCAGATTCATCTATTTACATGTTATAAAGTGTTGGGTTTTTTTACTTTTTTAAAAAAATCAAACTCAATAACAACAATTTTGTTATTAAACAGTAAGATTTACTAATATTTAATCATTTACTTTTTTTTTGCATTTCTTTCATAACATTCTCCTAAAAGAAATTATTTTAAAATTATATAGTGTGTTTTTAAGCTTTAAAATCTTCATGTACTCTAAAACTACCTTTATTTTGCTTTCACTTTGAATGATATGTCCACTTTCACCTTGAATGATATGTCCACTAAATTTTAAACTTGAAGTTGACTATTATTTACCCTCAGTACTTCCAAGATACCATCATTGACAATACAAAGTATGTTGTGTATTTTTTGGGGAGGGGGCTGTTTATAGTATACTTTATTGACGGTACATGACAAGGTAGGGATCCCAAACGCCTCCCCTTCTTCAGGGGTCTGGGATGAAAACAGTGGAGTTTAGGAGATTTTCAGTGTTCTGGGGAATAAATTAGGACAAGGATTCCCCAGCAGCTGAGGGGCCTCTCTCTTCTTCTTCCTCTGGCTAGGGCTGGTTGTCCAGGGGGCTCTTACATCTTGGAGGTTATGTGGACCATACACCACCCAGTTGCTGTAGCCAAATTCATGGTCATACCAGGAAATGAGCTTGACAAAGTGGTCATTGAGAGCAATGCCAGCCCCCGCATTGAAGGTAGAAGAGTGGGTGTCACTGTTAAAGTCACAGGAGACAACCTGGTCCTCAGTCTACCCCAAGAAGCCTTTGAGGGGGGCCCTCTCTGATGCCTGCTTCACCACCTTCTTGATGTCATCATATTTGGCAGCTTTCTCCAGGCAGCAGGTCAGATCCATCCACAACAGACACATTGGTGGTAGGGATGGAAGGCTAGGCCAGTGAACTTCCCATTCAGCTCAGGGATGACTTTGCCTACAATCTTGGCCACACCAGTGGAAGCGGGGATGATGTTCTGGGCAGCCCTCAGCCATCATGCCACAGCTTCCCAGAGGGGCAGTCCATAGTCTTCTGGGTGGCAGTGATGGCATGGTAGGTGGTCATGAGTCCCCTCCATGATGCCAAAGTTGTCATGGATGACCTTGACCAGAGAATCCAAGCAGTTGATGATACAGGAGGCATTGTTGACAATCTTGAGGGAGTTGTCATACTTCTCATCATTCACACCCATCACAAACATGGGGGCATCAGCAAAAAGGAGCGGAGACAATGATCCTCTTGGCCCCGCCCTTCAAGTGAGCTCCAGGCTTCTCCAGGGTGGTGAAGACCCCAGTGGACTCCACAACATACTCAGCACCAGCATCGCACCATTTGATGTTGGTGGGATCTTGCTCCTGGAAGATGGAGATGGACTTTCCATTGATGACAAGCTTCCCGTTCTCAGCCTTGACTGTGCCGTAGAATTTTGCCATGGATAGAATCATACTGGAATATGTAGGCCACATAGTTGAGATCAATGAAAGGGTCATTGATGACGACAATATCCACTTTGCCAGAATTAAAGCAGTCCTGGTGACCAGGCACCAAATACAACCAAATCCGTTCACCCCAACTTTCACCATTCTGTCTTGGGCACAAGGCTGGCACTGCACCTGAAGATGCAGCTTTTGAACAGAGAAGAGAAAGAGAGCCTGTTGTGTATTTTTGAAGATGAATTTTGCCACTTAATCTTTTAATCTTCATTATTTTTCAGTTTCACTCTGATATGACCAGATAAAAGATTATATCATATATATACATATATATATGTATATATATTTTCCCCTGCTTGTGACTTGCTTTAAATTTTATATCTTAGGAAAACTATCATTTCTGGAACCATCTTGCTTATTCTCCTTCAAATGTTGACGATTTTTTTTTTTTTAAGATTTTGTATTTATTTATTTGACAGAGAGAAATCACAAGTAGATGGAGAGGCAGGCAGAGAGAGAGAGAGGGAAGCAGGCTCCCTGCTGAGCAGAGAGCCCAATGCGGGGCTCGATCCCAGGACCCTGAGATCATGACCCGAGCCGAAGGGCAGCGGCTCAACCCACTGAGCCACCCCAGGCACCCCCGATGTTATTTTTTTTTAATTTGAATATCTTTTATATCTTTTGTGGGAATTCTGAAACAAGGCATGAAGTTGCATATATAAAAATTTCTTTATGCTGGTTTAGAGGTAACTTTCATTATGTAGGTCACATAAGGCTAATACTATTTAGAGACTTGTCCATTCATTAAACAATTTTTTTATTTTTTATTTTTTATTTTTATTTTTTTAAAATATTTTATTTATTTATTTGACAGAGAGAGATCACACAGTAGATGGAGAGGCAGGCAGAGAGAGAGAGAGGGAAGCAGGCTCCTGCCAAGCAGAGAGCCCGATGCGGGCCTCGATTCAGGACCCTGAGATCATGACCCGAGCCGAAGGCAGCAGCTTAACCCCTGAGCCACCCAGGCACACCATTAAACAATTTTTATCAGAAAAAAAAATTCTGGTTTTTCTTTTTTTTTTTTTTTTAATTCTGTTTTCTTAATTTACTCTTTCACTTATTTACCATTCTTATTTATGACTGCTTATTTTTTTTGTTTCATACATATTATTTATGTTTGCTGAGTGTATGACTTTTTTTTGAGCATCCAAACACTAATTATATTACATTCTCAGACTGATTATAACACTAATTTCTTTTGTAGTAAATGTGTTACTGTGTTGTGTGATTTTAAAAATATTTTATTTATTTATTTGTCAGACAGAGAAAGAGCACAAGCAGGCAGAGTGACAGGCAAAGGCAGAGAGAGAAGCAGGCTCCCTGTTGAGCAAGGAGCCTGAGGGTTGGACTGGATCCCAGGACCCTGGGATCATGACCTGAGCCGAAGGCAGAGGCTAAACCAACTGAGGCCACCCAGGCATCCCATGTTGTTTGATTGACATTGTATTATTATTATTTAATTGCTTGGATGATCTAATGAGTGCAGCTATAAGTATGTTCTGAATGGGAACTTGGGGGGATTTTGATTTGGTTTGTGTTGTTATTGGTGTAGTGTGTGTAGTATATGCACTTGCTTTCCTTTGATTTTTATTTTGTTTTCTTATTTTCTCCCCCCTCCAGCAACTTGGTACGATTTGAAGTTGTTTCCTTTCTAGTCCATACAAAGATGCAGTTTTTATTTGTAAAATAGTGTTTGACAGTTTTCTATTTTATAAAGACATCCAGGATATCAGAGATGAAATCACAGAGTCAGCTGACAACTTGACTCGGTTTTTAAAAAAAAAGGCTATGTTTTCTGTACCTTGGCTCCTTACTTACTTACTGTAAGTAAGCAGCTTACTGTATGTGTGCTGTGGTATTATAATTCCATATCCCAAACACCAGGTCAACAACCATTTTTTTTTAAATCCTCTTTTTCAAATAAAGGGGGAGGACTCTATTTCTTCCCAGTTCTACACTTCAAATGCTGAAAGGGAGGTATGCCTAGATGGCTAAATTCACTTAAGCCTCCCACTCTTGGTTTAGGTTCAGGTCATGATTTTAGGGTCTAGAGATCAAGCCCGAGCAGGGCTCCATTATCTGGGGAAATCTTCTTGGAGATTCTCACCAGCACCCTCTACCAACCAACCGCCCCCACACCGAATTGCTTCGCCCCACATGCATAGTGCGCAAACTCTCTCTCTCCCTCTCTCTCTTGCTAAAACAAATCTGAGCCAGGCAGGCACGCCCAGAATGGTGCATCAGTCTTAAAAGAGACCCAGTAATCCCAGAATACCAAATATATATAAGCTTCATACAGTATTGGATATATATTACTATATATTCATATTTAGCAGCTGAGATCCAACGACATGATAAAACATTTTCATACATCAAGAAGTAGAGTCCCCAGAATTGCAAAGCTGTTACTGGATATGCCACTGGCCTGTTGGACTCTAAGATTTAGAAGAAATGGGTGAACACGCAAGGTGGGGATCCCAGAAAGCAAATGCACTAAGATTGCTCTCTGTGACACAGTTCTTACTACTCCCTCACAGCATTTCACTTTTTGTTCTTTTTTGTTTGTTTTTGAAGATTTATTTATTTGGTTTTTACCAGAAAATGAGAGAGATCCCAGGTAGAGAGGCAGGCAGGGGTGGGAGAGATGCAGGCCCCCGACCAGCAGAGAGCCACTACTCGGGGCTGGATCCCAGGACCCTGAGATCATGACCTGAGCCAAAGACAGAGGCTCAACCCACTGAGCCACCCAGGTACCCGTAACCTGTTATTCTTTAAAAAATAAAGATGTGAGTAGAGTTGATATTTGTTTTTGGAATCTTTAAATAATGGATTAGAAGTATCTTATAATTAGTCTCTCATGTCTAATTCAAAAGAAACTGTCCCGTAACTAACACTATGAAGGACTGCATATTTGTCTCAAGCTTTTGTTTGATGCATTTTATTAACAAAGTCTTAATAATCTTCACACTTCTTTTTTTTTAATAAATTAATTTATTTGTTTTTCAGAAAAAAAACAGTATTCATTATTTTTTTGTTCACCACTCTCCCAGTGCTCCATGCAATCCGTGCCCTCCATCATACCCACCACCCAGTCCCCCCAAGCTCCCCAGCCCCCCCCCCCCACCAGATCCCACCCCTTCAGATTGTTTTTTTCGGAGTCCATAACCTCTCAGTGGTTCACCCTCCCCTTCGAATTTCTCCCAACTCCATTCTCCTCTCTAACACCCCTTGTCCTCCATGCTATTATTTTATGCTCCACACATAAGTGAGGCCATAATATAAATTGACTCTCTCTGCTGAACTTCTGTCACGCAGCCTAATCTCTTCCAGTCCCGTCCATGGTTGCTTAGCAAAGTTGAGTCATTCTTCCTTTCTTATAACGGCATACGACTCCATATGTATATGGACCCACATCTTCCTTATCCATTCTGCACTTCCCTACTATGGGCAGCTTGGGTTTGGCAACCATGGCCATTGCTGCTAATAAAACAAAACAGTGGTGGGGGGGGGTACAGATGGCTCTTCTTTCTTCACAACTGATCTGTATCTTGGGGGTAAAATACCCCAGTAAGTGCAATGGCAGGGTCATAGGGGGAGTTCTATTTTTTAATTTCTTGATGGAATCTCACCACACTGTTTTCTCCAAAGAGGCTTTGCACCAACTTGCATTCCCCCCTTTCTTCTCCACATCCCTTCTCCACCTCCCAAAAAACAACAAGAGCCCAGGACCCGATTGATTCCCTGGGGTAATTCCTAAATAAACCAAACTTTCAAAAGAAGAAATAACAAACAACACGCTTCTCCCGAAGCTGTTTCAATAATAATCTCTCACACTTCTTATGAGTAATTTATTCTTTCTGAGTTTTCAGGAAAGCCTAAGATGCCAGAAAGACTGTTATTTGGCTGATAGCATAGATGTAATAAATGACAGAGTCAGAATGTGACTGTAGGCCGTCTGACTCCAAAGGCAAGATACTATGCAGTTTTGCTCATTTTACTTTCAAACCTATCAACAGACATCATTAGATACCACATGAATAAGGACTGACCTCTTGTCTTTGTACAGAGTTATGAAAGAACTGTTTTTTCCCTTCTGCTCGTTTTTTACTTTTTTCTCTCCCCAAATTGCCCCCAAGGGGGCCTTATTCTGAAACTTCCCCTTGGTCATTATCAAAATGCTTGTCTAGCAAAGGCCGAGTTTAGATAGAACAATTTGATTTACCAATTACAGATCTTTGAAGATTACTGGCTTTAAGTGTATTTGAATGGTGAGGGTGTAAATATCACGGCTTGGAAATAAACTGATATATAACCTTCACATACCACTTTACCCCTACAGATGGTTATGTTAGTAATAAAACAAATGCATAAAATTCGAATTTGAATTCCTGATACACTTTTAGATCAACACCTGAACACAGAAACAACCAAACTATCTTTCCTGATATAATCTACTCCTGACTATAAGATTAACTATAATAACATTATAAATTGTGACAAAGACTACATAAGTAAACTGTGTTTGAACCTTGAGGATTTAAAATCAAAGTGAAATTTATCAACCTATTGATTATCATTGTTTTAACCAAAAAAGTCTTTCAAAAACATAAGAATTAAGAAAAGCAATGTAACATCTCGGAGCACTCTTTCCCTGAAGCCCAGTAGCTGTGGCCCAATGTAAGTGTTTTTATCACTCTGCTATGGCAAGAAAACAAAATCAAAAAACAAGTCCTCAATATTTTTTGCCATATACTAAATTTCACATTTCTTTTTATCACCACTTCAGTAATGGTCTATGAATGAGGACATTCCTGATCTTTTTTTTTTTTTTTTACTTTGAAACAACTTTTGCTTTACTTTGGCTCTCACTGGACACCTTTTTAGTTTAGGCTACTCTTTTTTCATTAAATTGGCTCAGTAATTAATCTGTTTTTTTATTAGCTATAGACTTTTTAGAGTGAATCTATATCAGGCAGTAACAATTTTTCTTTAGGAAATGGAAACTATATACCTGTAGAACATGTGATATGCGTTGAAAAATTAATTATGCCGTAGAAGGCAATACTTTTGTTTTAGGTTGAACTCAAAAATTAATTTTTCCCTTAAAAAACATATTATTATTAGATTTCCTAGGTTTAGGTTAATATAGACCTCATGTGTGTTTATAGAAATATATAACTTGCACTGGATGAATCCTAGGATTTGAAAAACCAGAGGAAGGAAGAAAGGGGAAAGGTAGAGTCAAGTACACAACACAAGACAAGTCAAAATATTGTGACAGGTGAACTTTTCCTTTTAGGCTGAGACATCATTTTCTGTACTTCTTCCCCACTTTCTTGTTATATATCTGCCTCACATGCGCTCACAAGGCTATCCATTTATCAATGAATGTGGAAACAGTCCTGGGACTAAAAAAACTAAAGGGCTTAACAAGTAAATATCCGATCCAATCCCTTCATTCACAAAGTGATTAAGATCACAAGACTCTGGGAACCAGACTTCTGGGACTTGCTTCAAAATTTTGTGTCTTTTTTTCACTATTAAGTTTTGTGACCTTAAGCATTTACACTTAATCACACTGTGTGTCTTAGTTTACTGTATATTTATGGGTAAAAAGAAAATAGTACCAGTAAACTAGCTAGTAATTAACTCCATACAGTTTTTGTTTTGTTTTTGGTTTTTTTTTAAAAAAAATAGGCTGAATAGTGTTGTTGTTCCAAATTTTTAGAACAATGAGTTGACACAATATCTTAGTGGCATGGAACCTTTTAGCTATTATGATTATGTTGGTTATTACTATTATTAAAAAATGTATTAAAGCATCAGTTTTTTGTCAAACACTGTACTAAAAGGCGAAACACTTAAGAGAAATAAGAATCGGTTTTCTTGCAAATCAAAAAGTTTCAGGCTAGAGAAAATTGAGAAATGGCACCTTTTTAAATATGATTCAATAGGATGCCATAAGGAAATATCTATGGAAAGAGAATTAAAAAAAAAATGTTGGAATACGCTTCAATCAAAAGTCCTGTGTTTAAGACAAACATCCTATCCAAACCATTGCGAGGGTTAACAATCCAAAGCAAGCTAAAACCAAGAAATCAATTAGATTTTAAGCAGATGCACAACACGCAGAGATAGGCATTTATAAAAAATGTTAAGCAATAGGTATTCAGATAAAATTTGAGGGCAGGACCAGAACCAAAAGACTCAAGGTAAAGATGGGAAGCAAAGCCATTAAAAACCAGAAACAGAAGAATTACGATCAATTTTGGAGTGCAAATATAAGCCAACATGGCAAGACTGACCTCAATGCAATTCCCTCCCCAATGTCCATAATCCCACCCCCTTCTCCCAAACCCCCTCCCCCCCGGCAACCCTCAGTTTGTTTTGTGAGATTAAGAGTCACTTATGGTTTGTCCTCCCTCCCAATCCCATCTTGTTTCATTTATTCTTCTACCCACTTAAGCCTCCATGTTGCATCACCACTTCCTCATATCAGGGAGATCATATGATAGTTGTCTTTCTCTGCTTGACTTATTTCGCTAAGCATGATACGCTCTAGTTCCATCCATGTTGTTGCAAATGGCAAGATTTCATTTCTTTTGATGGCTGCATAGTATTCCATTGTGTATATATACCACATCTTCTTGATCCATTCATCTGTTGATGGACATCTAGGTTCTTTCCATAGTTTGGCTATTGTGGACATTGCTGCTATAAACATTCGGGTGCATGTGTCCCTTTGGATCACTACATTTGTATCTTTAGGGTAAATACCCAATAGTGCAATTGCTGGGTCATAGGGCAGTTCTATTTTCAACATTTTGAGGAACCTCCATGCTGTTTTCCAGAGTGGCTGCACCAGCTTGCATTCCCACCAACAGTGTAGGAGGGTTCCCCTTTCTCCTCATCCTCGCCAGCATCTGTCATTTCCTGACTTGTTGATTTTAGCCATTCTGACTGGTGTGAGGTGATATCTCATTGTGGTTTTGATTTGTATTTCCCTGATGCCGAGTGATATGGAGCACTTTTTCATGTGTCTGTTCGCCATCTGGATGTCTTCTTTGCAGAAATGTCTGTTCATGTCTTCTGCCCATTTCTTCTTTTTGATTTTGTTAACTGTTTCTTTGCTGTGCAAAAGCTTTTGATCTTGATGAAATCCCAGTAGTTTCATTTTTTTTCCCTTGCTTCCCTTGCCTTTTGCGTTGTTCCTAGGAAGATGTTGCTGCGGCAGAGGAGGTCGAAGAGGTTGCTGCCCGTGTTGTTCTCCTCAAGGATTTTTGATGGATTCCTTTCGTACATTGAGGTCCTTCATCCATTTTTGAGTCTATTTTTGTGTGTGGTGTAAGGAAATGGTCCAATTTTCATTTTTCTGCATGTGGCTGTCCAATTTTCCCAGCACCATTTATTGAAAAGGCTGTCTTTTTTCCATTGGACATTCTTTCCTGCTTTGTCGAAGATTAGTTGACCATAGATTTGAGGGTCTATTTCTGGGCTCTCTATTCTGTTCCATTGATCTATGTGTCTGTTTTTGTGCCAGTACCATGCTGTCTTGATGATGACAGCTTTGTAATAGAGCTTGAAGTCCGGAATTGTGATGCCACCAACGTTGGCTTTCTTTTTCAATATCCCTTTGGCTATTCGAGGTCTTTTCTGGTTCCATATAAATTTTAGAATTATTTGTTCCATTTCTTTGAAAAAGATGGATGGTACTTTGATAGGAATTGCATTAAATGTGTAGATTGCTTTAGGTAGCATAGACATTTTCACAATATTTATTCTTCCAATCCAGGAGCATGGAACATTTTTCCATTTCTTTGTGTCTTCCTCAATTTCTTTCATGAGTACTTTATAGTTTTCTGAGTATAGATTCTGTGTCTCTTTGGTTAGGTTTATTCCTAGGTATCTTATGGTTTTGGATGCAATTGTAAATGGGATTGACTCCTTAATATCTCTTTCTTCTGTCTTGCTGTTGGTGTAGAGAAATGCAACTGATTTCTGTGCATTGATTTTATATCCTGACACTTTACTGAATTCCTGTATAAGTTCTAGCAGTTTTGGAGTGGAGTCTTTTGGGTTTTCCACATATAGTATCATATCATCTGCGAAGAGTGATAATTTGACTTCTTCTTTGCCGATTTGGATGCCTTTAATTTCCTTTTGTTGTCTGATTGCTGAGGCTAGGACCTCTAGTACGATGTTGAATAGCAGTGGTGATAATGGACATCCCTGCCGTGTTCCTGACCTTAGCGGAAAAGCTTTCAGTTTTTCTCCATTGAGAATGATATTTGCGGTGGGTTTTTCATAGATGGCTTTGATGATATTGAGGTATGTGCCCTCTATCCCTACACTTTGAAGAGTTTTGATCAGGAAGGGATGTTGTACTTTGTCAAATGCTTTTTCAGCATCTATTGAGAGTATCATATGGTTCTTGTTTCTCTTTCTTTTATTGATGTGTGTTGTATCACATTGACTGATTTGCGGATGTTGAACCAACCTTGCAGCCCTGGAATAAATCCCACTTGGTCGTGGTGAATAATCTTTTTAATGTACTGTTGAATCCTATTGGCTAGTATTTTGTTGAGTATTTTCGCATCTGTGTTCATCAAGGATATCGGTCTATAGCTCTCTTTTTTGGTGGGATCCTTGTCTGGTTTTGGGGATCAAGGTGATGCTGGCCTCATAAAATGAGTTTGGAAGTTTTTCCTTCCATTTCTATTTTTTTGGAACAGTTTCAGGAGAATAGGAATTAGTTCTTCTTTAAATGTTTGGTAGAATTCCCCCCGGGAAGCCGTCTGGCCCTGGGCTTTTGTTTGTTTGGAGATTTTTAATGACTGTTTCAATCTCCTTACTGGTTATGGGTCTGTTCAGGCTTTCTATTTCTTCCTGGTTCAGTTGTGGTAGTTTATATGTTTCTAGGAATGCATCCATTTCTTCCAGATTGTCAAATTTATTGCCGTAGAGTTGCTCATAGTATGTTCTTATAATAGTTTGTATTTCTTTGGGTGTTAGTTGTGATCTCTCTCTCTTTCATTCATGATTTTATTTATTTGGGGTCCTTTCTCTTTTCTTTTTTGATAAGTCGGGCCAGGGGTTTATCAATTTTATTAATTCTTTCAAAGAACCAGCTCCTAGTTTCGTTGATTTGTTCTATTGTTTTTTTGGTTTCTATTTCATTGATTTCTGCTCTGATCTTTATGATTTCTCTTCTCCTGCTGGGCTTAGGGTTTTTTTCTTTCTTGTTCTTTTCTCCAGCTCCTTTAGGTGTAGGGTTAGGTTGTGTACCTGAGACCTTTCTTGTTTCTTGAGAAAGGCTTGTACCGCTATATATTTTCCTCTCAGGACTGCCTTTGTTTGTGTCCCACAGATTTTGAACCGTTGTATTTTTTCATTATCATTTGTTTCCATGATTTTTTTTCAATTCTTCTTTAATTTCCCGGTTGACCCATTCATTCTTTAGAAGGATACTGTTTAGTCTCCATGTATTTGGGTTCTTTCCAAACTTCCTTTTGTGGTTGAGTTCTAGCTTTAGAGCATTGTGGTCTGAAAATATGCAGGGAATGATCCCAATCTTTTGATACCGGTTGAGTCCTGATTTAGGACCGAGGATGTGATCTATTCTGGAGAATGTTCCATGTGCACTAGAGAAGAATGTGTATTCTGTTGCTTTGGGATGAAATATTCTGAATATATCTGTGATGTCCATCTGGTCCAGTGTGTCATTTAAGGCCTTTATTTCCTTGCTGATCTTTTGCTTGGATGACCTGTCCATTTCAGTGAGGGGAGTGTTAAAGTCCCCTACTATCATTGTATTATTGTTGATGTGTTTCTTTTGATTTTGTTATTAATTGGTTTTATATAGTTGGCTGCTCCCACATTGGGGGCATAGATATTTAAAATTGTTAAATCTTCTTGTTGGACAGACCCTTTGAGTATGATATAGTGTCCTTCCTCATCTCTTATTATAGTCTTTGGCTTAAAATCTAATTGATCTGATATAAGGATTGCCACTCCTGCTTTCTTCTGATGTCCATTAGCATGGTAAAATTCTTTTCCACCCCCTCACTTTAAATCTGGAGGTGTCTTCGGGCTTAAAATGTGTTTTCTTGGAGGCAACATATAGATGGGTTTTGTTTTTTTATCCATTCTGATACCCTGTGTCTTTTGACAGGGGCATTTAGCCCATTCACATTCAGGGTAACTATTGAGAGAGATATGAATTTAGTGCCATTGTATTGCCTGTAAGGTGACTGTTACTGTATATGGTCTCTGTTCCTTTCTGATCTACCACTTGTAGGCTCTCTCTTTGCTTAGAGGACCCCTTTCAAGATTTCCTGTAGAGCTGGTTTGGTATTTGCAAATTCTTTCAGTTGTTGTTTGTCCTGGAAGCTTTTAATCTCTCCTTCTATTTTCAATGATAGCCTAGCTGGATATAGTATTCTTGGCTGCATGTTTTTTCTCGTTTAGTGCTCTGAAAATATCATGCCAGCTCTTTCTGGCCTGCCAGGTCTCTGTGGATAAGTCAGCTGCCAATCTAATATTTTTACCATTTGTATGTTACAGACTTCTTTTCCCGGGCTGCTTTCAGGATTTTCTCTTTGTCATTGAGACTTGTAAATTTTACTATTAGGTGACGGGGTGTGGGCCTATTCTTATTGATTTTGAGGGGCATTCTCTGAACCTCCTGAATTTTGATGCTCGTTCCCTTTGCCATATTGGGGAAATTCTCCCCAATAATTCTCTCCAGTATACCTTCTGCTCCCCTCTCACTTTCTTCTTCTTCTGGAATCCCAATTATTCTAATGTTGTTTCGTCTTATGGTGTCACTTATCTCTCGAATTCTCCCCTCGTGGTCCAGTAGCTGTTTGTCCCTCTTTTGCTCAGCTTCTTTATTCTCTGTCATTTGGTCTTCTATATCACTAATTCTTTCTTCTGCCTCATTTATCCTAGCAGTGAGAGCCTCCATTTTTGATTGCACCTCATTAATAGCTTTTTTGATTTCACCTTGGTTAGATTTTAGTTCTTTTATTTCTCCAGAAAGGGCTTTTATATCTCTCGAGAGGGTTTCTCTAATATCTTCCATGCCTTTTTCGAGCCCGGCTAGAACCTTGAGAATTGTCATTCTGAACTCTAGATCTGACATATTACCGATGTCTGTATTGATTAGGTCCCTAGCCTTCGGTACTGCCTCTTGTTCTTTTTTTTGTGTGTTGAATTTTTACGTCTTGTCATTTTGTCCAGATAAGAGTAAATGAAGGGGCAAGTAAAATACTAAAAGGGTGGCAACAACCCCAGGAAAATATGCTTTAACCAAATTAGAAGAGATCCAAAATCGTGAGTGGGGAGAAAGGGGATAAAAAGAGGTTCAAAAAGGAAGAAAGAAAAAAAAAAAAAAAAAAAAAAAAAAAAAAAAAAAAAAAAAAAAAAAAAAAAAAATTTTTAAAAAAAAAAAAACAAAAAAAAAATGTAAAAAAAAAAAATATATATATATATAGATAAACTAGTAAAAATCGTTAAAAAAGAAAAAAGGTAACAGTTAAAAAAAAAAATTTACCCGAAGGCGAGAAAAAAAAAAAAAATGAAAAAGAAAAAATTAAATTAACTGCAAGACTAAAAAAAATCACAGGAAAAAAGCCATGAGTTCCGTGCTTGGCTTTCTCCTCCTCTGGAATTCTGCTGCTCTCCTTGGTATTGAAACCGCACTCCTTGGTAGGTGAACTTGGTCTCGGCTGGATTTCTTGTTGATCTTCTGGGGGAGGGGCCCTGTTGTAGTGATTCTCAAGTGTCTTTGCCCCAGGCGGAATTACACCTGCCCTTACCCGGGCCGGGGTGAGTAATCCGCTCGGTTTTGCTTTCAGGAGCTTTTGTTCCCTGAGCGCTTTCCGTAGAGTTCCAGAGGACGGGAATACAAATGGCGGCCTCCTGGTCTCCGGCCCGGAGGAGCCGAGAGCCCAGGGCCCCACTCCTCAGTGCGCCCTCAGAGAACAGCGCCCAGTTACTCCCGTCTGCCTGACCTCCGGCCGCGCTCCGAGCTCACCGAGCCTGCGACCGGTTCAAGGTAACACGGAGCTGCGAGCTTACTGTCGGCTCTGTCTCTGTAGCCGGCTTTCCCGTTCCAATACACCCGCAAGCTCTGCGACACTCAGACACCCCCGATCCTTCTGTGACCCTGCGGGACCTGAGGCCACGCTGACCCCGCGTGGGCTTCGCCCCGGTTTTAGCCTCTGGAGCGATGTCCCTCAGCGGAACAGACTTTTAAAAAGTCCTGATTTTGTGCACGGTTTGCTCCGCCGCTTGCCGGGAGCCGGCCCCTCCCCCCCGGGGTCTA
>NW_025422016.1:0-38126 GCF_011764305.1 Mustela putorius furo | reverse complement strand
CCAAGATCTATAAAGAACTCCCTCAAACTCAACACACACAGAACAGATAAGCCATGTCAAAAAATGGGCAGAAGACATAACAGACACTTCTCCAAAGAAACATATAAATGGCTACCAGACACATGAAAAATGCTCATCAACATTAGCCATCAGGGAGATTCAATCAAAAAACCACATTGAGATACCACCTTATACCAGTTAGAATGGCCAAAGTCAACAAGACAGTAAACAGCAAGTGTTGGAAGGATGTGGAGAAAGGGGAACCCTCTTACAGTGGGAATGCAAGTTGGTGCAGCCACTTTGGAAAACAGTGTGGATCTTTCCTTTAGAACTTAAAAATAGAGCTAACCGCTGAGTGACCTTGCAATTTCCCTACTGGGTATTTACCCCACAGATCAGATGTATGAACAAAAGTCCATCTGTACCGACAAAGCCTACCCTACCACCCAATATTTCTCAACATAGCAGACAATTGCCACAGTCACACAACAAACTTTGGAACAGAAACCCTACCCCGAGAGATGGCCTTCACAATGGATGTAATTTCGGATAACTGAAGATCTGGATCTAATATATACATTCGGAAGTATTGATGTTTTTCCATTTTCACATTGGAAGATGGATTATAAACCCACTCTTTGTATCGTATCAATACACAACACTGGGACAGACGAAGGCGAAATGACTGGGAAACACGATGATGCTGAGTTAATAAGTCAAAGACCAAGCAAGAGGATAGTGGAATTATCATATGGTTTCACCTTCTTGTGGAGCAATAAGTTAAAACACAGAGGACCTTGGGAGACGTGGAGAGAAGTGTGGAGTTAGTTACTGTCACTTCTGATAATCTTGAAAATTTCTGTGTCAGTAATGCTGCAGATTTCCAGTAACCCCAAGGTCATAATGTCAATATCTTTTCAGACTGATGTTCTCCCCTCTACCCTGAATGACCAATATGAAGCCCAGCTACTATACTGGAGATATCATGATGAGAAATCATGTAGAGATAGAGGGAGAGGCCTAAAGTCCACAGCTTTTCCAACCCTAATAACTTATGTCTAGGCACCAGATATATTAATAAGTCACCTTCATATTTTTTCAACTCCAAGGCTTTGAGCTAAACCTATGGTGAATGGAGCAAATAGAAACATTCTGATGAACTGCCTAGCATGAAGATTCATGAGTAAAACATAGGCCATGGACTTGTGGGATAGTTTGCTACACAGCAAGGAGAAGTAAAATAAGTAGTCATACAAAACCTAGCTGTATTAAACTATTTTAAATTCCCAGGTGTTGCTTGGTCTATTTTGTGTACTTCATACCTGGAACATTCTCTTTTTTCTCTACCATTTTAGCTATATAATGCTTCCTTTTTCCTTCAGGATTCAGTATAGAAATTGCTTTTGAGCCTTTTCTAATTCTATCAAGATTGTGTTGGTTAATTCTGTGTGCCTTTAAACATTATATTTACACCAAATATTAATTTATAATTCCTAAAGATCTTTAAATTGCTTTAGTTCTTTTTAAGTCTGTAATGTTCCATGAAGTCTGGGACATCAACTGTATCTCTAGAGAACTCAACACTGTGCCTTGAGAACCAAAATTATTGTTGGATTAATAAATGGAAATAGGATCCACATGTAAAATTGGGTGGTAAGAAATGCATCAAGTAGATGCTTAATACCAAGATGAAAGATTATTGCAAAATTACATAAGTTAATAACAACTCGTTATCACACAGTGGAACACCTGCTAGAGATAAGTTGCCATTACAAAAGCAAAAGCAACCGTAATAGGAACTATATATCATTGATTGGTAATTTGATCCCTATAAAAAGGTACAGGCTCAAGTATAGTCTTTGTTATCTTGATTCAATCCCAAAGTTTCACTCAACTTTTTTATCTGCAAAAGCACTGATCAAATCAGTTGAATTCTCTTGTTTTTTCTCATCCAGAATTCCATAAGACCAAATAAAACCATTGTAATATGAGAACTAAATGAAAGCATTGTATATATTATGCCCAGTATATGATAGATACTCCTGAATTATATTTACTATCATCTCATTTTTCAAATGAAGAAACTGAGACCAGGCAAAAGATATATAGAAAGGTTTAAATAACTTTCCCAAGGTCATAAGGCCAGTAAGAGGCACAGGCTAGAATTATATTCCTAAGTCTATCAGACCTAAGTGCATGCAAAAAGCCAGTATGGTGGTTACATTACATACACTCATAGCCGGTTCCCCACCCCATTTAGCACTTAGACATTTACTCATTACATGCCCTATTCTGGCAATTCATTACTTTGAAATGACAGCCTTATTGAACTTCAAGGGGAGGAGAGAACAATTAAGAGAGGAAGATGTTAATGCCGAAGCATTAACTCACTGAATGAATGACTCTAAATAAAAGTAATCGTACTAAGGTAATGTAAACCCATTTGGGCTAAAAAGTAAACAATAACTTGAATATTATAAAAAAAAATTGTATTTATGTTATTTTTTTCTTTTTCTCTTTGTTAGAGGCATCTTTTTAGTTTAAATTCATTAATTAACATTAATGTTATTATTAGTTTCCCAGAGGCAGAGGACCATGATTTATCAGTCTTTTTTTTTTGTGAATTTTGTTTAAGATTTTATTTATTTATCTGAAGGGCAGAGAGCAGAGAACCCAAGCATGGGGAGCAAGCAGATTCATAAGGAGAAGGAGTCTGATACAGGACTGCATCCCAGACCCTGGGATCATGACCTGAGCTGACAACAGAAGCTTAACAGAACTGAGCCGCCAGGTGACCCCATCAGTCTCATATAGCACCCAGTGCCTCAAACACCTCATGTGACCTTCCTAAATGTCCATCACCCCCACCCAGTTACCACGCTCCCCCAACCCAACCGTCTCCTCCAGCATGATTCCTATGATTCCATTCATGATTCCCATGATTTCTATGCAATCAAATCCAGTTTGATTCCTATGATTAAGAGTCTATTAAGATTGTCCTCCCTCTCTCGATTTTTGCTTAGTTTATTTTTCTCCTCCTTTTCCTAGGATCCTCTGTTTTTTTTGTTCTTAATTAATTCCACATCTGAGTTGAGTATCATAACCAAATTTCTGTTCCCTGAGTGACTATTTCACTTAGCATTATACCCTCTCGTTCCACCCACATCCCTACAATGGGCAAGATCTAATTTTTTTGATGGGCCTGAGTAATAATATAGGTATATATATTATATATATATATAATATTTAATAATATAGTAAATATATATATATATATATTATATATCCCTTCATCTGTCTGTGGACCATTGGGGTGCCTTTTCCATAGTTTGGATATTCAATTGGATTATGGTGGACATTGCTATTATAAAACGACTGGAGTGCCAAGTAACCCTTCAGATCAACATTTCTATCTTTGGGGTTAAACACCTAGTAGTGCTATTTCTTCTGGGTCATAAGGTAGCTTTATTTTCAAATATTTGAGGAACCTCCATAATGTTTTTCCAGAGTGGCTGACATCAGCTTCCATTCCTACCAACAGTGTAAGAGGATTTCCCTTTTTCCACATCCTCACCAACACATCTGGCATTTCCTGACTTTGCTAATTTTAGCCATTCTGACCGCTGCAAGATTAATATCAAGCATTGTGAGTTTCATTTAGTATTTCCGCCTACCCGTTGTTGAGATCATGTTGAGCAGTGTCCTGTTGGCCATTTGGATGTCCTCTGTGGATAAATATCTGTTCATGTCTTCTGCTTATTTCTTGACTAGATTATTTGGGGGTTTTTGGTGGTGTTGAGTTTGATAAAGTCCTTATAGATTTTGGATACTGAACCCTTTATTCTGATAAAGTATTTGCAAATATCTTCCTCCCATTTTGTCTGTGGTCTTTTGGTTTTGTCAACGGTTACCTTTGGCTGTGCAAAGCTTTTTTATCTTGATGAAAGTCCCAGCATATATTTTTTTTTATTTTTTTTTCCTTTTTTTTGCCTTGCCTTTGGAGACGGTCTAGCAAGAAGTTGCTTGTAGCCAAGGTCACAGCCGTTGCCTTGGCCTGTGTTTTCTCCTCCAGGGATTTGATGAATTCCTCCTTTCTCATACTTAGGTCTTTCATCCATTTTGAATCTATCTTTGTGTAATGGTGTAAGTAAATGGTCCAGTTTTCAATCTTCTGCATATGGCTGTCCATTTTCCCAAACACCATTTTTTGAAGAACTTCTATCTTTTTTCCACTGGATATTTTTCTTGCTTTGTTGAAGATTAGTTGACCATAGAGTTGAGTGCCCATTTCTGGGCTCTCTATTCTGTTTCCACTGATCTATGTGTCTGTTTTTTTTTGTGCCAGTACTGTACTGGTCTTGGTATGATTATAGCTTTGTATAATAGGGCTTGAAGTCTGGAAATATGGTGCCACCAGCTTTGGTTTTCTTTTTCCACATTCCTTTGGCTTACAGGGTCTTTTCTGGTTTCCATATAAATTTTAAAATTATTTGTTCCCAATTCTGTGGAAAAAAAAAGTTGATGAGGGGCGCCTGGGTGGCTCAGTGGTTAAGCCGCTGCCTTCGGCTCAGGTCATGATCTCAGGGTCCTGTGGATCGAGTCCCACATCGGGCTCTCTGCTCAGCAGGGAGCCTGCTTCCTCCTCCTCTCTCTCTCTGCCTGCCTCTCTGCCTACTTGTGATCTCTCTCTGTCAAATAAAATAAATATAAAATCTTAAAAAAAAAAAAAAGTTGAATGATATTTCAATAGAGATTGCATTGAATGTATGGATTGATTTGGGTAGAATGAGAATTTTAAACAGTATTTCCAATCCATAAAATGGAACATTTTTTCATTTCTGTTGTCTTCTTCCAGTTTTTTTATGAGTGTTCTATAATTTTTTTTCTGAGTATAGATTCTTTGGCCTCCTTGCTTAGGTTTATTCCTAGTTATCTGATGGTTTTGGGTGCAATTGGGAATGGGATTGACTCCTTAATTTCCCTTTCTATTCTGAATCATTATAAGTGTATACAAATGCAACTGATTTCTCTGTGCACTGATTTTATATCCTGCCATTTTGGCTGAATTCCTGTATGAGTTTTAGCAATTTGGGGTTAGGTAGAGTCCTCTGGGTTTTCCACCATAGAGTATTTATGGTATCTGCAAAGAGTGAGAGTTTCAACTTCTTCAATGCTGATTTGGGTACTTTTATTTCTTTTTACCATGCAAATTGCTGAGACTGCTTCCAGTATTATGTTAAAAACAACAGTAGTGATAGCGGGACATCCCCCTGCCATGTTCCTGACCTTAGAGGAAACGATCTCAGTTTTTTTTCCTTTCTTCGAGAATTATATTTCAATGTGGGGCTTTTTGTATATAACTTTTATGATATTTAAGCTATGTTCCCCCTATCCTGATACTGCTGCAAATTTCAATGAAGAAAGGATGTTTTATTTTGTCAAATGCCTTTTCTGCATCTATTAAGAGGATCATATGGTTCTTGTCCTTTCTTGTATTTATGTAGTGTATCACATTAATTGATTTGCAGATGTTGAACCACCCTTGCTAAATCCAGCTTGATCATGGTGAATAATCCTTTTAATGTACTGCTGTATCCTATTGGTATTATTTCTTGGTGAGAATTTTTGAATCCTTGTTCATCAGGGATATTGGGTCCTGTAAGTTCTTTTTGGTGAGGTCTCTGTCTGGTTTTAGGATCAAGGTAATTGCTTGCCTTATATAGGAAGAGGTTTGGAAGTTTTCCTATCCTTTCTGTTTTTTGAAAACAGCTTCAGAAGAATGGTATTAATTCTTCCTTAAAGTTTGGTAGAATTCCCCTTGGGAAGCCTGGCCCTGAACCTTGATTGTTCAGAGATTTTTCAGTTACTACTTCATTTTACCTTGCTGCGGATTCTTGTGTCTGTTCAGGTTTTTCTATTTCCTTATGGTTCAGATTTTTGGTAGTTACTATACCTCTCTAGAAATGCATTACTACTTTCTTCCAGATTGCCTATCTGTTGGCATATAGTTGCTCATAATATAGTCTTATAGTTGTTTGTATTTCTTCACTGTTGTGATCTCTTCTCTTCCATTCATGATTTTATTTATTTGGGTACTTTCTCCTTTGTTTTTGATAAGTCTGGCCAGGGGGGTTATCAATCTTGTAATTCTTTCAAAGAACCATCTCCTAGTTTCTTTGATATGTTTATTGTTCTTTTGTTTTCTGTTTCATTGATTTCTGCCCTAATCTTTATTCATTCTTTTCTTCTGCTGGGTTGTAGGCTTTATTTGCTGTTCTTTCTCCAGCTCCTTTAGGTGGAAGGTGTAGTGTTATGTATTTGAGATTTTTTCTTGTTTCTTAAGAAGAACTTCTGTGCTTATACACTTTCCTCTTAAGACCATCTTTGCTGCTTCCCAAAGGTTTTGAAGAGTTGTGTTTTCATTTTCATTTGTTTCCTTGAATTATTAAATTATTCTTTAATTTCCTGGTTGATCTATTCATTCTTTAGTAGGATGCTCTTTAGCCTCCATGTATTTAAGTTCTTTCCAAATTCCCCCCCCTTATGGATTGAGTTTAAGTTTTCAAAGCATTATAGTATGAAAAATATTCATGAAATGATCCCAGTCTTTTGGAACTGGTTGAAACATGATTTGTGGCCCAGGATGTGATCTGTTCTGGAGAAGGTTCCATATTCACTCAAGAAGAATGTTTATTCTATGGCTTTGGATGAAATGTTCTGACTATATTTGTGAAGTCCATCTGATCCAGGTGTCATTCAAAGTCCTTGTTTCTTAATTGATCTTTCTGCTTAGATGGTCTATACATTGCTGTGAGTAAGGTGCTAAAGTCTCCTACTATTATTGTATTATTATCAATGTGTTCTTAAACTTTGTTATTAATTGGCTTATATAATTGGCTGTCCCAAGTTAGGGGCATATATATTTTATAATTGTTAGATATTCTTATTGGATAGACTCTTTAATTATGAAGTGTCCTTCTTCATTTTTATTACTATCTTTGATTTAAAATCTAATTTGTCTGATTTAAGGATTGCCACCCCCCAGCTTTCTTTTGATGTCCATTAGCATCATAAATGACTTTCCATCCACTCACTTTAAGTCGTTGGGTCTAAAATGAGTTTCTTTCTTGCAGATCACATATAAATGGGTCTTGCTTTTTGTCCAATCTGATTCCGGTGTCTTTTAATCAGCATTTAGCCCATTTACATTCAAAGTAACTATTAAAAATATGAATTTAGTGCTGTTGAATTACCTGTAAAGTCACTGTTCTGTATATTGTCTCTGTTCTATTCTGGTTACTTCGGGGCTCTCTCTTCACTTAAAGGATCCCTTTTAATAAATATTTTTGTAGGGGCTAGTTTGGTGACCAAAAATTATTTTAGTTTCTGTTTGTCCTGAAAGCTTTTTATCTCTCCTATTTTTACATGACACCCTAGCTGAATAATAGTATTCTGGCTGCATATTTTTTTCTCATTTAGCAACCTGAAAATATCACACAGTCCTTTCTGGTCGTGCCAGGTCTCTGTGGGATAGGTCTACTGCCAGTCTAATGTTTCTACTACCCTTGTAGTTTAATGGGCCTCCTGTCCTGAGCTGCTTTCAGGATTTCCTCTTTGTTCTGAGATTTGCACATTTCACTATTATATTTTGGGGTGTTTGACCTATTTTTATGATTTTGAGGGGGCTCTCTGTGTTTCCTCAACTTGAATGCCAGGTTAGGGAAGTTCTCTGCTATAATTTGTTCCAGTATGCCTTCTAACTCCTTTCTATCTTTCCTTTCTCCTGGATCTAGTTATTCTAATATTGTTTCACTTTATTGTATCACTATCTCTCAAATCCTCCACTCGTGATACAGTGATATAGTGATATATCACTAATTCTCTCTTCTGCCTCATTTAGTCCTAGCAGTTAGAACCTCCATTGTGTATTGCATCTCATTGATAGTCCCCCTTTTTTATTTCAACTTGTTTAGATTTTAGGTTTTTATTTCTCTAGAAAGGGATTCTCTAGTGTCTTCTATGCTTTTTCCAAGCCCAACTATATCTTTACTATCATTTATTCTGAATCTAGTTCTGACATCTTACTTATGTCCAGGCTGATTAGGTCCCTGGCAGAGTCATTACTGCTTCTTTGCATCTTGTTCTCTTTTTTTTGAGGTGAGTTTTTCCATATTGTCATTCTGTTCAGAGAAAATAGATGAACAAGAGAATAAATAGGTAAAATGGCAATGACCCCAGAGAAATATACACTAAACAAATCAGAAGAGACCCAAAAATGAAAAAAATAAAAATAAATACATTAAAATTGTTTTTTTTTTACATTTTTTTAACCTGTTTATTTTTTTTTTAAATTTTTTATTTTTTATAAACATATATTTTTAAAAACAGAGAATATAACAGAAAGGTGAATAGAATAAAGCAGTAAACTAGGTCCTGGGTTAGTACAACTAGGTTAGAAGGAACTGTATCCCAAAATTGTAAAGAAGGAAAACCTTACATATATACAAAAATAAAATTTAATTCTATGAAAGGATAGAATGTAACAGTAAAAATGAAAATTAACACATGTTTTAAAAAAGAGTTGATAAAATAAAATTGATTTAAAAAGGAAAGAGAAAAATTAAAACAAAAGAATAAAGAATTATGGGGGGGACATGAATTCCAGAAAACCCCTCATTTGAAGGATGTGGGGAATATATAATTATAATTTATCATTAATCTCATAAGAAGAAATATCCCCTAGAAAAATCTTTTGATACAGCCTTGGCATCTACCCAAAATGGATAAATGAAGCATTCCCAAACTGGTTTTTAAAAAACTAATCCTAAAGAGATGTTAAGTATAATTTCCTGCCTGATACCAAAACGTGAATTCCTTTATCTTCTCAAATTAAAAATATCCAATCTCTAAGCTTCCTGCAAAGGATTAGTGATCTATGAGAATTCATTGTCTCAATTTTAATTTCATTTTATAATATAGATGAAAAAATCAAACACATACAATAAAAACTAAGATTTCAGTTAAGCTGTTGCATTTCATATACAAAAAAATTTAAATAATTACAACGACAATGAGCTGGTTTCAAAAACAAGCACTCAGTTATCTGTGTTTTATTTCATTAAACATAATGAATCTGTGAACTTGAGAGTAGGCAAAAAAAAAAAAAAGAGAGAGAGAGAGAGATTCTGACACCCTATTGTCTATTCCCCCAGCTCAGAGAAGCACACATCCATTAACCTGGTAACGTGAGCAGCACTTCTCTATCAACGTTTAGCCAAATTTCTGAATCAGCCAAAATATCAATTCTCATCCCATACCACACTCCTACCCAGTAAAAAACTATAAAAATACTGAGCAATTACAATGTGCATCAGAGAAATAGACAATGAAACAGAAGAGTTTCCATCTCGTGCCAACAGAGCCTCATTAGAGAATTGTTTTGGGCTAGGCATTTGGTGTGTCTCATCATCCTACAACTAGAGATCTAAGAATCTACAACTCCCAAGTATTCAGTGATTAACACACACATTGTGTAGCCAAAAAAAGAGATAGAGAGAGAGAAAGAGGGAGAAGGAGATTAAGGGGGAAAAAAATCCCTGAAGCTCAAATGAATACTATCTGATTCTCCTTAGTTCTAAAAAAGAAAAAACTTTAGATAATAAGTTATAAGATAAAAACCAGAAGAAATTTTTTTAGAAAAATGTTTGGATTCCAAAGAAGGTGAAAAGATGAAAGGTGAAAGAAGATATGGTTTAGATGATGAAAAGAGTATAAAGGGTATAAGGAGTAAAATAGACTTAGATTTAAAGATAAGGGAGTGAGATATAACGAGTTCAAGTAAGAAAATTAAATATGCACATAAATAAAAAGTAGGTACGCCAAAAAAATGGCATAGTTTAAATAGACTAATCAATGAGAAGAATAAACTTGAGAATATGTTTCAGAATGTAAGGGACAATAGTAAATATTGAGTTAATATGGAAGGAAAATAATGTATGTATTCCATTGTGTGAAGTCTAGATGTTCGTAAGAAAGTTATAAGAGTAGAAGAAGTAAGAAGTTAGAAACAAAGAGTCACCAAAGGTACAGTGAAAAACAATCTTCCGAAACTAAAAACAAAACAATGTGTGAATATACATTCATTTATTACTTCATAATTATTTGGGGTCCCATTCTACAAAATACACAGGATAAATTAAACAAAAAGAGATATGTGCCACATTCTTGCCTTTGTCAGTACTTGGAGAGAAAGACTGATAATCATATAAATAATGTAAAATTACAACCAGGTCAAAGCAGATGGTGTATAAGAGTATGTGATGGAGGGATTTGACCTAGTCGGAAGTCAGAGGTTTCTCTGAAAGAAATTTCATTTCATATGAGCCCTGAGAGGCAGTGGGAATTAACCAAGGAACTGGAACATCCCAGACAGAGAAATAAACTATGTAAGTGTTTTAGTAAAAATGAGCATAACACGGTTGAGGGACCATAAGAAGCCCAATGAGACTGGGGCCAAGAGACTCAAGAGGAACATGTATAAGATGATAATGAAGGGGTAAGTAGGGTCCTGCTGTAGATCAGAGACTTCAGCCATTTATTATTATTATTATTTTACCATTTTCTTTCTTACCAAAAAAAAAAAAAATACTTTTACACCATAGCCCAGTGGCACATACCCATATGTATATATATAGAAATCAATTTGCTAGTTCTGAAAGCATTAAAAAACTATGAAATAGAACAGAATATGGCAGGACATATCAGAGTAATTTTTTCATGGTAAGAGTAGACAACAGCTGATAAAAACTTTTGTTTATATTTATGTACATTATGGTTTTATGTGTGTGTACATACATTATATGTGTATATACATACATACATATATATACACATACATTCACATATGTGTATTTCATTGATATAATTTTTTCAAGCTCTTATAATTTAACAAATTGACCATGTTTAGAAATTTTGCTTTTTCTTCAAAAGCCAATTGAGGTCATTTAAGCAGATATGTGGAGGTGAACAGATTTGAATTTGGGGGAAATAGTTTATCTTGCTACAATGCAGAGTTTTTTCTAAAGAATCAAGTCAGAGGCTCCTACAGTGAGAGTCCAGGTAAGAGATAAGAATGGCTCTTTTTTATTTTAACCTTGGTGGGTAGCAGAGGAGACTGAGAAAGAGTCCAGAGATGATTAGGAGTGAAAAATCAACAGCACTTTGTGATAAAAGAAATGTGGGACACATTTGTCAAAGATGACGGTTTGGTTGAAGTGGGCCTATAGTATTATTGAAAAAGAAATCCAAGAGTAACAAAATATTGGACTTAGAAGAATAAACAAAAAACAATCTAACAAAGAAATTCTCCAGAAAGCACATGTTACTAACAAATACAATGAAATTGGGTTGGCTTCAGACTATTCTTTTGTAATGTGAAATGCCAAGAGGCAATGAAAAAAAAAAAAACACAGAATAATTTTGAAGGAAAAAAAACGTTGATGAGCTAAAGAGGTTTATGCTAAGCCAACTTCCCATTCAGGCATGAAGGAAATAGAAAGTTATTATAAAATACAGACATATTGAGAAAAAATGTATCATCCACAATCTTGAAAAGAAATTACTTGAAAATATGCTTCTACTAAGAAATAAATCCCAATTTAAAAATAAAGAATAAGAGTGGTGAAAGTGGCCTTCCCGTTGATATCAGGAACAAGACAAGGATGCCCACTTTTACCCCTCTTGTTCAACATCGTATTAGAAGTCCTTGCAACAGCAATCAGACAACAAGAGAACTAAAAGGTATCCAGATTGGTAATGAAGAAGTCAAAACTTCTCTCTCTTCGCAGATGACATGATTCTTGTATATGGAAAACCCAAAAGACTCCACCCCCAAACTACTAGAATGCATACAGCAATTCAGCAACATGGCAGGATAACAAAGTCAATGTACAGAAATCCGGTGGCTTTTCTTATACAGTAACAATGAAAATACAGAAAAGGGAAATTAGAGAATCGATTCCATTTACTATAGCAACAAGAAACCATAGATACCTGGGAATAAAACCTAACCAAAGAGGTCAAGGATCTGTACTGAAGGAACTACAGAACACTCATGAAAGAAATTGAAGAAGACACAAAAAGATGGAAGACCATTCCATGCTCTTGGATCAGAAGAATAAACATTGTTAAAATGTCTGTACTGCCTAGAGCAATATATACTTTTAATGCCATTCCGATCAAAATTCCACTGGTATTTTTCAAAGAGCTGGAGCAAATAATCCTAAAAATTTGTATGGAATCAGAAGAGACCCCGAATCACTAGAGGAAATGTTGAAAAACAAAAATGAAAGCTGGGGGCATCACGTTACCTGATTTCAAGCTTTATTACAAAGCTGTGATCACCAAGACAACATGGTACTGGCATAAAAACAGACACATAGACCAGTGGAACAGAGTAGAGAGCCCAGATATGGACCCTCAACTCTATGGGCAAATAATCTTCGACAAAACAGAAAAAATATACAGTGGAAAAAAGACAGTCTCTTCAATAAATGGTGCTGGGAAAACTGGACAGCTAAATGTAGAAGAATGAAACTTGACCATTCTCTTACACCGTACACAAAGATAAACTCACAATGGATAAAAGACCTCAACATGAGATAGGAATCCATTAGAATCCTAGAGGAGAACATAGGGAGTAATCTCTTCGATATCAGCCACAGCAACTTCTTTCAAGATATGTCTCCAAAGGCAAAGGAAACAAAAGTGAAAATGAACTTTGGGACCTCATCAAAATCAAAGCTTCTGCACAGCAAAGGAAAACAGTCAACAAAATAAAGAGAGGCAATCCACAGAATTGGAGAAGAAGATACTTGCAAATGACAGTATAGACAAAAGGTTGATATCCAGGATCTATAATGAACTCCTCAAACTCTAACACACACGAAACAGGCAAACATATCCGAAAATGGGAAGAAGATATGAACAGACACTTCTCCCATCAAGACATACAAAGGGCTATCAGACACATGAAAAAATGTTCATCATCATTAGCCCTCAGGGAGATTCAAATTAAAAACCACATTGAGATATCACCTTAACCAGTTAGAATGGCCAAAAATTAACAAAACAGGAAACAAACGTGTTGGAGAGGATGTGGAGAAAGGGGAACCCTCTTACACTGTTGGTGAGGAATGCAAGTTGGTGCAGCCTCTTTGGAGAACAGTGTGGAGATTCCTCAAGAAATTAAAAATAGAAACTTCCCTATGACCGTGCCATTGCACTCCTGGGTATTTTACCCCAAAGATATAGATGTAGTGAAAAGAAGGGCCATCTGTACCCCAAATGTTTTATATAGCAGCAATAGTCACGGTCGCCAAAACTATGGAAGGAACCAAGATGCCCTTTCAATGGATGAATGAATAAGGAAGATGTGGTCCATATACACTATGGAGTATTATGCCTCCATCAGAAAGGATGAATACCCAAATTTGTAGTAGCAACATGGATGGGGACTGGAAGAGATTATGCTGAGTGAAATAAGTCAAGCAGAGACAGTCAATTATCATATGGTTTCACTTATTTGTGGAGCATAACAAATATCATGGTAGGACAAGGGGTGTTAGAGAGGAGAGGGGAGTTGGGGTAAAATGGAAGGGGAGGTGAATCATGAGAGACTATGGACTCTGAAAAACAATCTGAGGGGTTTGAAGTGATGGGGGTGTGGGAGGTTGGGGTACCAGGTGGTGGTATTATAGAGGGCACGGATTGCATGGAGCACCTGGGTGTGGTGAAAAAATAATGAATACTGTTTTTTCTGAAATAAATAAATTGAAAAAATTCTTTAAAAAAAACAGGAAAAAATAAAGAATAAGGAGGCTATTGTAAAAAAAAAAGAGCAAAACAAGATTAACAGTGGATAATGAAACCAATGTAAAATAGAATTGAATTTAAATGATTACTAAAACTAAGGTAAAACTGAACACAGAATAAGAAAAAAAAAAAAACCTCCTGAAAGAAAAAATGTATATTATAAAAACCCCTAATGAAATCCCAACAGTTTAGAGAATAAACATAAAATATATTAACAGATGGTTAAAAGTATGCTATATATTCCTCATCAAACAAAAGAATAACCCAAAAAGATGAAATTACACTAGACTCTTATGATTAGACAAGAAACTTAGGGCATATTTTTTTTGAATAAGTAAAAGTATAGCTACACATCAAATGTAAAACATAGTGGAAATCTTTAAAAAAATCTCTGAATTTTGAAGTTTATAATAATAACAAAGATAGTTTAAAAATAGTGAAAAAAATCTATAAAAAGAGAATGGGTGCATTCATAAAAAAAGCAAATAAGGGAAAAAACGAAAACAAAAAACACTTAACACAAGACAAAAAGCATCAAACATATCACCTACGAAAAGCAAAAGTAGAAACCCCCATTTTAAAGACAAGGAGACTGGGGGCACCTGTGTGGGCTCAGTGGGTTAAAGCCTTTGCCTTCAGCTCAGGTCATGATCCCAGGTCCTGGGATTGAGCCCCACAGAGAGCCCAACATAGAGCCCCACATAGAGCCCCACATCAAGCCCCACATCAAGCCCCTGCATAGAGCCCCACATCATGCTCTCGGCTCAGCAGGGAGCCTGCTTCCTCCTCTCTCTCTGCCTGTCTCTTTGCCTACTTGCGATCTCTGTCTGTCAAATAGATAAATAAAATCTTTAAAAAAAAAAGACAAGGACACTTAGGTTGTTCTAAATTCAGTTTATAAAACTCTTTACACACTAACATAAATGACTGAATATTTACAAAAAATTAACTTTAAAAAATTACTGAGGTCCAAACAATTTACTAGTAAAATCTTTCAAGTATCCAAGTTATAAAGATTAACTGATTGCCCTTTTATGCATAATATTTGGCTGCATTAAAAAAATTAAAAAGGAAAAATCTTTCAATAAATTTTCTGAAGCCAACAAGATTTTTTGTGGCACAGTTTAATATGTCAACACTTTAAATCACTTGAGAAACTGATTTAGAAAATAGTGAGGATGGGGTGACTGGGGTGGCTCAGTTTAGGTAAGCAACTGCCTTTGGTTCAGGTCATGATTTCAGGGTCCTGAGATTGAGCCCCACATTGGGCTCCGTGTTCAGCAGGGAGTCTGCTTCTCCCTCTGCTCCTTCACCCCCACACCCATTCATGTTATTTCTCATGCTCTCTCTCTCTCTCTCTATTTCTCAAGATGAATAAATAAAATCTTAAAAGAGAAAAGAAAAGAGGAGAAAAGAATGAGGATGAACATGAAAATAGAAACTTTAGATATATGACCAAATTTATTTATGAAAACAATGTCCAGGGTTTTTTATTAAGCTCAAAAAGTCAGGAGAACAACAAAAGAGAACATAAGCAAAGTTGGAGAAAAAAAAATAATTGCTTAAAATTTGAAAACAATAGAAGTTGATTTTAAAATTTCAAAAATTTGACTCTCTGTAAAAACTAATACTCTAATAAATTTTAGGCAGAAGAGAACAAAATACAAAGATAATTAGAAATGAGGAACGCATACTGGAGGAGATGGTAAGGGAATCCTGAGTTTTATTTTGTTCCACAGACATATGAAGGCAACAGCTACATTTATGCACCCAACTCTGAAAATGACCTGAAGACTGGGTGAAGAGATTTTTACATATAATCCTAGGGAGAAGCCCACACTGAAAGGAAGAGGAGAGGCAGAGATGTGGTTTGACAATCAAATCCCCAGCATGACTAACAATAAACAGGAAGGACATCACAAGCATGGAGGAGTAAGAATTATCAGACCCCATACTAGAAACCCTTGGTCCTGTGAACTTGCACTGGGAAAGACAAGTCTCCATAATATCTAGCTTTTTGAAAAGAAGTGCAGCTTAACTCCAAGAGCTTTGAAAATTATTAGTGAGATTTAGGTCTAGGAAATCTGAGGCCAACAGGAAAATGAGTCCCCACTTTTTTTTTTTTTTTTACATTTCAAATCTTGCTTTTATTTATTTTATTTCTTTTTGGTGTCGCAGAATTCACTGTTTATGCACCATGCCCAGTGCTCTCTTAAAGAGCAAGTAAACTAAATAACTCAGGTCTGAGATAGCACAGAAGCAACAGTTTGAAACATGCCCAGGATACACATGAAGGTGATTTATTGACTAATTTTAGAATGTGTGCCAGAGGGCAGAGATCTGCAAGAGATTTTTTTGAGATCATAGGTGCTAGTAAATGCCATTTTTCATGCCCTCTCACCCCCCCAGCCTAGATATCAGGATGCTTGCAGGAGCCAGTTCTAACATGCTCCATCTACCCTGCCAGTACTGTGTGCCATTCCCCCCAGCAGACCCATTCATCCAACCCATGAGCCTAGACAAGCATCTCTCCTAAGCAGCCCCTACCCCACCACACTCAGGCTGGGACTGGTGCCCATTTCAATTACTCCTGCTCTAAGGAAAGGAAGAAATAACCTTACACCCCAGTGCACACCACAGTTCCTACAGGTAAGCCTCATAGCTAACTGTGTGGTGGCAAAAGCCCTGCCCTTTATCTCCAGATGTAACAGAAGCTAATTGCAGATAGTTTTGAATGTTGACCCCCTCCCACGAATTAGCTCTTAGTGACTGCAGCCAATCCTCTCAACTGCATAAAATAAAACCCAGTATGCCCACAGCAGGCAAAGTGGGTCATTAAGGCAAGTTGGGCTAAAGTCACTGTGGCTCAGCCACAACAGGAGGGCATACACAGTCCACACAGGGTTACCCCCTTGTTCTGGTGATTAGGTGGTATTGTGCTGTGGGGTACCCTCAGTTCCTTTCAATACATGGCTACTACTTTAATATCAGAAGACAGAGCTGACCCACCTAACAGAGCAGAGAAAATAGAAAAAGGAAAAAGTCAGGGATAACGAATATAATAACTAAAATGGAAAATATGTGAGAGGAAATCAATAGCAGCTTAGAGGATATAGAATGGATACATGATCTGGGAGAAGTGTGATGGAAAGCAACTAACCTGAACAGCAAAAAGAAAAAAAAAAAGAAGAGTAACAAGAAATGAGAATAAGTAAGGGAACTCTGTGACATCATCAAGCATAATAACATTTTCATTATAAGGGTCCCAGAAAGAGAAGAGAGAAAGAAGGGGGCAGAACACACATTTGAAGAAATAATAGCTGAAAACTTTCCTAATCTGGAAGAAGAAGAACAGACACCAGGTCCAGGAAGCATGAAAAGCTCCTAACAAATGAATCCAAAGAGGTCCACACCAACAAAAATAATAATTAAAATGGCATCAAGTAATGATAAAGAGAGAATCTTAGGGCACCTGGGTGGCTCAGTTGGTTAAGCATCTGCCTTCAGTCCAGGTCATGATCCCAGGGTTCTGGGATCAAACCCAACATCAAGCTCCCTGCTCAGTGGGGAGCCTGCTTCTCCCTCTCTCTCTGCTTTTCCCTCTGCTTATGCTCTCTTCCTCTCTCTTTCTCTCTCTCTAATAAATAAATAAAATATTTGAAAGAGAGAGAGAGAATCTTAAAATCAGCAAGAGAAAAGAAAACAATTACATATATGGGCAACCCCAAAAGGCTATCAGCTGATTATTCAATGATAACTTCACAGGCCAGAAAAGAGTGATGTGATATATTCAAAGTGCTAAGGGGAGAAAACCAACAATCAAGAATACTCTATTGGTAAAACTGTCATTTAGAATTGAAGAAGAGATTAAGAGTTCTGAGACAGAAGTTAAAGGAGTTCATCACCACCAAGCCAGCCTTACAAAAAAAATGTTAAAGGGAATTCTTTTTTTTTTTTTTTAAGATTTTATTTTTTATTTGACAGAGAGATCACAAGTAGGCAGAGAGGCAGGCAGAGAGAGAGAGAGGAGGAAGCAGGCTCCCCGCTGAGCAGAGATCCCGACGTGGGACTCGATCCCAGGACCCTGAGATCATGACCTGAGCCGAAGGCAGCAGCTTAACCCACTGAGCCACCCAGGCGCCCCAAAGGGAATTCTTTAACTGGAAAGAAAAGCCCATAACTAGAAGAAAATTTGAAAGGAAAAAAAATTTACAGCTAAAAGCAAACATAGTAAAGGTAATAGATTAATTATGTATAAGTCAGTATGGAAGTTAAAAAAAGTAACAAAATCAATTATATCTACAAACATTATTCAAGGAATACACTAAATTTAAATGTATTATAGGTTATCAAATACATAAAACTTGGATGGGTAGTAAAAATTTAGTGCTTTTAGAATGTGTTTGAACTTAAGCAAACATCAGCTTAATATTGACTGCTATATACATTGGATGTTATTTATGAACCCACCAGTAGCCACAAATAAAAAAAAAATCTGTAATAGACACACAAAAAATAAAGAGGAATCCAAGGATAATATTAAAGAAAGACAAACCACAGGGAAAGAGAGCAAGAGAAAAACAGAGAAACAGAGAAGAACTACCAAAAAATTTTAACAAAATGATAGTAAGTACATACCAGTCAATAATTACTTTAAATAAATGTAAATGAACTAAATGCTCCAATCAAAAGACATAAGATGTTTGAATGGATTAAAAAGAGAGAATGTACTTCTGTGCTGCCTAACCCAAAACACTCAATGTTAGACCTAAAGACACCTACAGACTGAAAATGAAGGGATGGAAAAAAAAGATATTCCATGCAAATGGAAGCAAAAAATAATAATAATAATAATACAGAGTAGTGATACTTACATCAGAGAAAATAGCCTTTAAAATGAAGACTATAGCAAGAGACAAAAGGACATTACACTATGACAAAGAGAACAATTCAACAAGTGGATATAACAGTTGTAAGTATTCATGTACCCAAAATAGGAGCACTTAAATACATGAACCCAAATAGTGACAGAAAGGAAAAAACTGATAGTAACACAATAATAGTAGGGGACTTTAACACCCATTTACATCAATGGAGAAATCATTCAAACAGAAAATCAACAAGGAAACAATGGCTTTAAATGACAGATAGGTTTAACAGATATATTTACAAAATTTTCCATCCAAAAACATCAGAATACCACATTCTTTTCAAATGCACATGGAACATTTTACAGAATAGATCACATTGGACCCACAAAATAAATCTCAATAAATTTAGGAAAAATTAAAAATCATATCAAATATCTTTTCTTTTGTTTTTTTAAAGATTTTATTTATTTGACAGAGAGATATCACAAGTAGGCAGAGAGGCAGGCAGAGAGAGAGAGGAGGAATCAGGCTCCCTGCTGAGCAGAGAGCCCGATACGGGACTCGATCCCAGGACTCTGAGATCATGACCTGAACCAAAGGCAGCGGCTTAACCCACTGAGCCACCCAGGCGCCCCTCAAATATCTTTTCTGACAATGGTATAAAACTAGAAATCATTTACAAGAAAAAACCTGGAAAAGGCAAACACATGGAAACCAAACAACATGCCACTAAGCACTCAATGGATCAATGAAGAAATCAAAGAGGAAATTAAAAAATACATAGAGAAATGAAAATGATAGTGCAATGGTCCAAAATCTTTGGAATGCTGCAAAGCAGTTTCTAAGAGGAAAGTTTATAGCAACACAGGCCTACTTCAAGAAACAAGAAAAATCTCAAGCAATCTCAAACTAGAGATTGCTTCCTAGCTCTTTCTAGGAAGAGCTATAGTTCCTAGAAAGTTCATAGTTCATAGTTCCTAGAAAAAGCACATAGTCAAGCCCAAGTTAGTAGAAGGACAGAAATAATGACCAGAATGGAAACAAATAGAGACCAAAAAAAAAAAAAAAAAAAGACGAAAAAGAAAGAAAAAAAGGATCAATGAAAACAAGAGCTTGTTCTTTGAAATTGATAAAGGCTTTAGCCAGACTCATCAAGAAAAAAAAAATGAAAAAGAACTCTCTCTCTGCCTGCTTCTCTACCTACTTGTGATCTCTCTCTCTCTCTCTCTCTCTGCCAAATAAATAAATAAGTAAAAATGTCTATTCTACCCAAAGCAATCTATGGATTTAATGCAATTCCTATAAAAATATCAATAGTATTTTTCACAGAACTAGAAGAAATAAATAATCCTTAAATTTTTATAGAACCACCAAAGACTTCAAATAGCAAAAACAATATTGAGAAGAAGAACAAAGCTGGAGATAGAAATCACAATTCCAGATTTCAGAATATACTACAAAGGTACTGGCACAAACACAGACACATACAGCAAAAAGAACAGGCTAGAGAGTACAGAAATAAACCCACATTTATATGGCTAATCTATGTACAACAAAGGAGACAAGAATATACAATGGGGGAAAAGACAGTCTTTTCAAATAAACGATGATAGGAAAATTGAACAGCTATATGCAAAAGAATGAAACAAGACCACTTTCTTTCACCATACACAAAAATAAACCCAAAAAGAATTGAAGACATAAATGTGAGACCTACAACCAAAATACTTAAAGGAAAACATAGGCAGTAATCTCTTGGAAATCAACCTTAGCAACACCTTTATGGATGCCCCTCAGGCAAGGAAAACAAAGGCAAAAATAAACTATTGGGACTATACCAAACTAAGAAGATTTTGCATGGTGAGGGAAACCATCAACAAAACAGAAAAGCAACTACTGAAAGAGAAAAGATATTTGAAATGATATATCCAATCAGGGGTTAATATACAAAATATATAACAAACCCATATACCTCAAAAGAAAAAAAAATCCAATTTAAAAATGATAAAGTGAAAGACTTGACTAGACATCTTTCCAAAGACAACATACAGGAGGCTAGCGGACACATGGAAAGATGCTGAAAAACACTGTTCTTCAGGGAAATGTAAATCAAAACCACAATGAGGTATAATGTCACACCAGTCAGAATGGCTAATATTAAAAAGAGAAGAAATTACAAGTATTTGTAAGGATGTGGAGAAAAAGAAACCATTATTGATGGGAATGTAGGTTGGTACAGCCACTATAGAAAACAGTATGGAATTCCTCAAAAGTTAAAAATAGGGGCGCATAGGTGGCTCAGTGGGTTAAGCCTCTGCCTTTGGCTCAGGTCATGGTCTCAGGATCCTGGGATCAAGCCACGCATCGGGAACCTCTACTCAGTGAGGAGCCCGCTTCCCCATCCCCTCTGCCTGCCTTTCTGCCTACTTGTGATTTCCATCTCTCTCTGTTAAATAAATAGATAAAATATTTTTAAAAAATAAAATAAAAATAGAAATATTGTATGACCCAATGATTCCACTGGGTACTGAATATTTACCCAAAGAAAATGAAAACAATAATCTGAAAAGCTATATGCAGTACTATGTTTATTAGAGCATTATTTTCAAAGGCCAAGATATGGAAACAACCCAAGTGTCCATTAATAGCTGAATGGATAAAAAATATATTGTATAGAAACAGATAATGGAATGTTACTCAGCCATAAAAAAGAGATCTTGTTGCTTATTTGCAATAACATGGATGGGCCTAGAGTGGATTATGATAAGTGAAGTAAGTCAGGCAGAAAAAGACAAATGCCTTATAGTTTACTTACATGTGGAATCTAACAAGTGAAACAGATGAACAAACAAACAAAAACAGATTCTGAAGTACAAAGAACAAACTGATTGTTGTCAGAGAGAAGGTGGGTTGGGGGATAGGTGAAATAGGTGATGGAGATTAAGAAGCACAAACTTCCAATTTTAAATAAATAATTCAAGAGGATGAAAAATACAGCATGAAGATATAGTCTATTATATTGTAACAGCATATGGTGACAGTTGGTGACTACATTTATTGTGATGAATAATATACTTTAATAAGACATTTATAAATATGTTAACAAAGAAATGTCATAAATTTCTATTGTTTTCATTTCTCACTACATTCCCATCTCATAACATAATCTGGTTCAGCTCCCGCTGCTTCACTGAACCTGTGCCCTTAGGACTGTAATTCAGCTCTTCATTGCTATCCTCAAAGGCCCTGTTTCAGCCCCTCCTTTTCCTTATATTCTCTGTGGCTTTTAACATGTTTCCTCCTGAAGTAATCTGTCAGTCTCTGGGCTGAAGCAGCATTACCTTTATGCTTTGTACTCTGTCTTTTTGGTGACTGTTCTTATCAATCCTTTCCCCCCAAACACAAGTTTTTTTACAAGGTTGCAACCTTTGCCCCTTCTTTCAACTAATACTTTCTCTTCTGAGAAACTTATCAACTCTTAGTAATACCGGAACTATCTATCATTTCTAGAAGGATAACTCCCATATTTTTGGCAATCATTGACTCTTCTATTAAGATGCAGGCCCACATCTTCAAAGGCCCAGTTGATGCTTCACATGAATATCCCACCATTGCTTCAAGGACAAGAGATTTAAAAATAAATCCCACATCTTTCCCAACCATGTGTTCACTCACCTGACTTTCAGTTCATAGGTCTTTCAAACCCCCAGACCTGAAATCTGAAACCTACTCTTCAAACCCTTAGGTCTAGCTCTTATCTTCAAGTAGGTTAGTTAACTTGGCTTCTTGAGTATTCTTAGTCTTGATTTCCTTACCCGTAGAATGCGGTTAAGGTGAAACTGAAATGAGACGAGAAGATGTGGTCATGGATGTTACTGTGATCTGTAAATTTAGACTGCTATATGCATGCTATGTACAACTATTTTCTCACTCAGCCTAGAACATGGCATATAGTAGATACTCTGTAAATATTTGGTGACTTACTGAAATAGTGAATGAACAAATGGTTGAACTATTGCAACCTGTACTTCTTTTGAATGCCTATAACATTTACTGTATGCTGTATCATCCTTTTGGCTCAGATTATGTACTACCCCAGTCTTTTGTTTAGGTACATATTCACTATATGTGTCCTGACTTCTTGAGCAGATATTCAGATCCCTTATCTTTCCTTATGTTACTCCCAGGGCCCAGCAATATCCATATACAGAGCAGATATGAACTAGTAATATTTGACTTAGCATCTCATTTATAAATCTTAAGTATATATCAACTAAATTTTTCCATTAAAGGGAATAGATGCATGTTATTTTGCAAGCCCATATTCTTCAGGATTTATTTATTCATATTTTAAATCTTGACTCATATCGTATGGTTCAGAAACTAACACTAAACGGTGATTTTAATGGCATGGTGAGATAGGATTTAGTCAAGGCTCCTCACTTTTCAGATTTGCTTCAGTGCGGTCATAAAATTCCTTCCCTGTTGACTCTCAGTGGCCAAGGGCATCTTCACTTTGATATGTGTAATTTAATCAAGCTGCTCAGGCTATGTTAAACTAATCTATGTGTGGAATTGCAACTACACTTTGTACCAGAAGTCGGAGCAATTTTCTTTCTTTCTTTATTCACAGTGGCATTTCCACACTCAAGCAATAACTTTGCTGTCTTTTCTCCCCTTTTCTTATGGAAACTTGTTCCCAGAAGGACAAACAAAGCAAAGAAACAGTCCCTGCACACTGACCAGCAGGGCAATTATGACAGAAGGGGAAATATGTTATGTCAAACTGCACAGCCTTTGGGTAATCTCGTCTCTGTGAAGAGGATTTTACAGCTGGATTTGAGTGGGTGAAATTGGTATATCACCCACAGAAGTATTTTTATTACCAACTTCCCAGCAGACTTTTACTCATAGCTCTGTCTTTATTATTCTGAATATTGGCACATTAAATGCACTAAGGTTTAATGAAATAGAAAGGAATGGGTGATGGACACTTCTTTGTCACATCTGAGCCAAACAGGGTTTTACATCTCATAAGTTATAGGTGACTGCCACAGGCTTGACTCATCAAATACAGATGAGATACATTGAATACAGATGTCATAGGCTAAAGGCTCAGTATATTTATTAGTCTGAATGACTCTTTAATTTCCCTTTCTCGAATAAACTCCTCCAGGGATGTGGCTTAGACAATTTTTAGTCCCTCATAACTTGTTTTAAAATCACCCAATATAGAATTTTCAATGCAGAATTCTCAAGGGTTTCACTATGAAAAGCATAGATTCTTAAGTTATAAACCTGTACTACTTTTCTAGGGCTGCTGTAGCAAAGTACTACAAACTGACTGGTTTAGACAACAGAAATTTATTTTCTCAGAGTTCTAGAGGCCAGAAGTCCAAAATTAAGTTGTCAGCAGGGCCATGCTCTAAGGAAGATTGGTTCCAGGCCTCTCGCCTAGCTTCTGTTAGTTCCCTGGCTTGGTGGCAGCATAACTGTGATGTTTACAATCCCTATGTGGATATATCTCTGTGTCAAAATATCCCCTTTTTATAAGAACACTAATGATCTCATCTTAATTTGATCATCTGCAAAGGCCCTATTTCCAAATCAGGTCACATTCACAGGTCTTGGTAATTAAGACTTCAACACCTTTTTCAGGGACACAATTCAACCCATAACAGCTTCATGCAGTCACTGTAGTAGATGCCCTTCTTTGAGACAGAGCAACAAAAGTCAGCTTGAGCACCACAGGAATCCAGACAACCTTGGATTTGAAGCTCCAGAAATGGCAATACTTCCATCTTCCAAATCATAATTCATATTTTTAGGTTATATCACATTTGGGTTTTTTTTCTTAAAAGGAAGCAAAATGTCCAGACGAGAAATGTTGATCTACAAATAACCATACAAACTAGCTTTTTCCATTTTTTTACCATGAGAAGAAAGATTTGGACATTACCAGCTATACCTAAAGGTTATATACTTTAAAGGTTATCTAAAGGTTAGATACTTTAGAAAACAAATAAGCAGAAAAGATGCAACTCTACCTGACATTATTTCTTAGGGGAAGGGGGCAAAGCCCTTCAAGTTAACAGGATGCACACCAAAGTAGTAAAGGACAACATTTTGAAAAATGGACTTTTGATTTTTTTTAATTCAATTTAATTTTTTTCAGTGTTCCAAAATCCATTATTTATGCACCACACCCAGTGCTCCATGCAATACGTGCCCTCCTTAATATCCATCCCCAGGATTCCCCTCCAAAACCCTCAGTTTGTTTCTCAGAGTCCACAGTCTCTCATGGGTTTGTCTCCCGCTCCGATTTCCCCCAACTCACTTCTCCTCTCCATCTTCCCATGATGTTTTTAATAAGTTTAACACTTAACATTGTGGAAACTTTCTCCTTTGAAACATGTAGTTTATTTTCTTTTTCATTTTTATGGCCTCTAGAATATTATATTCAACTCTAGAGCATATTGTGATTCAGGTGGTTTCCCAAGCTAAATATGTTTGTGATAACAAATACAATAATACAAAATAATTCAAAGTAATAATTAACATTTTGTTCTTCCCATGTGCCATGCTTTGTGATAAATTTTTTGCATGTATTAATTCACCTAATCCTCACAGCAACCCCCTAGATAAAGCATCAGTGTTTATCACCATTTTACAGAAGAGGCACAGAACTAACTTCCCTAGGGCCACACTACTACAAAAAAGTGGAACTGAAATATGAAGCTGGAAAGTCTGGCTCTGGAGAATTGGTATATTAACTTCCAAATCTGTAATTTTTAAATGTTCCAGTAAGCCAAATTACAAAAACTGAAGTTCTTCTTTTAATTTGCCTTTTGAAATTATCTTAGATCTTACTGCCACCTAGATGAAATTGTTCACTGAAACCATTACAATTTTTTATTAACCATGAGTATAAGGTTTCAGTTTGTTCATATTCACAATTTGGGTTTGTTTTTGTTTTTGTTTTTGTTTTTTTGACTTTATGGTACTCTTAACTGGGTAGACCTGACTAAAGTAAGGCTGTTTTGAGGTAGGTTGGTTACTCATATAATACTCAGGGCAGGGGGAGATTTTATATATATGCATATATATATATATATATATATATTTTTTTTTTTTTTTTTCCCAATCAGAGAAGTGAAAACATACACACAAACACATGGACACAGATTTATTCAAAATAATTCACTTGTGTGATTTGGGTGGTTGGCTGAGTAAGTTCAAAATCTGTAGGACTGGGCATCAAGAAAGGGAGATCACAGAAGGTGGAACTCACAGCCTCAAGTTGAAGCAGCTGTCCACAGGCAGAATTCTTTTTCTCAGGGAATCCTTAGCCCTGCTATAGGATCTTTCAGGCACACTGTCTAGGATAATCTCTCTGAGCTAAAGTCAAATGATCATAGATAATAATTACAGCTGCAAACTCCCTTCAAAGCAACACCTAGATTAGTGTTTATTTAAATGGTTGAGGACTATAGCCTAAAGTTGACATGTCAACACACACATTTTTACATATTTATATACACATGTACAATATGTATTTGTATGTACATGTTTATAAAAAGAGAGAAAGTTACTTTTTCCATTTGAAATTGGGTTTTTGGACTGTATAATTAATAATACAAAAAGACGGTTTGGGCATTGTCAAGTGGAACCACTTCTTAATGAGAAAAGGGTGCTTTTTTTTTTTTTTTAAAGTTTCCAAAGAGGAAGTTTTATCCAAAACTTTTTTTTTTTTCAAATAAAAGTATTTAGATGAAGAGGACTCAGTTGTAAATTCTTCTAATAGAATTTTAAAAATTGCTGTTTCTCATATAATTTTACTTACAAAATCTTTTCCAGGAAAATATTCTACAATGCAGATAAATTTAAGTATTACCAGTTTATGGAATAATCTGGACTTGGTGGGACTCTGACAGAAAACAACTTTCTTTCACCTGTCTTTCCAAATCATCTCTTTTGGACCTCCCATCTATACCCATGTAGTTTATATCACCCATGGGTGATATCTCAGACAGACCTCATAGCTCTTCCAGTCACTTGCAGTCCGATTTTCTGATATTAAGAAAACCACTCCAACCTCTTGACCTCTCACCCAGTAGCTGCCTCCAGCAGCTCCTGGATGGGAAAAGAGAAAGAGTGAAGAAGTCTGAGATGACTGCTGCTATTGTTTCAGCAGATCTCCAGATGCTAGCTCTTCCTGTCATGGGATCCTTCATAGACCTCTGATGCTGTATTCCTCCAGGTAACAAGCTGCAATTTCAGTCTGGCTTACTTGGTTCTCCCTCACTTATACCCTAAACAATGTAAACTCCTATAACTGGGGTCGCTTCCCCTCATCTGGCAGTGCTCTAGGAAAGTGTCCTTTCGGGATGGCTCTAGTCCAATCAACTTCCATATGATCTACTTAGCTCATGGGAACATTCAGCATCTGGGGTAACATACCATCTCCAAAGTAGCCTTTCATCCTTGCTTTGCCATTAGCGAAAGCTACAGCCAGCCCCTGGATGATAGGCTACTGCAGACAAGCGACAAATACCAGACACTCCAAATTCTAGGACATAAGATTAGGTCCTCCCAAAACTTTCCAACAGTGTTCTCTTCCCACTTTCCCTTAAGCCCAGCAAGGGTTGAGTGGTGAGCTGTTGGCTCCTTTCTTATAGATAATCTCCATACATGGTGCTCCTAAAGCATCAACTGTTTGGCTTGTGGGGGAGGGGTGATAAGCACAGACCTTCCTACCAAGCCTATAGCTTTCTTCCAAGAAATCCACCCCTAGTCTATCACCTCTAGATCACCATTTTTCTTATTATTAAACTGGAGGTGAATGATAGATCACAGAACCAACTCACTCTCACCATCTCTTAGCAAGTTCTGTGTGCATAGTCTATCACTCTTTAGAATCCATGGATGTTTGACACTGTTGACTATTGCTTGGAGCCTCAAGCAGGACTCTGGACTATGGGATATTCCCACTTAACTTCCTTCCATAGTTTAAGGAAACAATTATATTTTGAATAATAAAAAGTATTTCTTTGCCAATTAATCTTTGATGTATCAATACATATTGTATCTACAAAAACATAGTTCTGAAGTAAATCTTTCATGACATTATGAGGAGAAACTTTTGTCTGTTCTTTAGGAATAAAGTGGAATAAAATATGTTCATGCTTTGGGAATTTTTTATGGCACTTCTGGGCTTGTTATGGACTGAAAGTTTGTGTCCTCTAAAGTTCATGTGTTGAAGCCCTGACCCACAGTATGGCTGTAATTGGAAAAGGGGTCTCGAAAGAAGTAAGGATAAATTAGGTCATAAGTGTGAGGCCCTGATCTGATAAGATTAGTGGCATTATAAGACCAGAGAATTTGCTTGTTCTCTCTCAACCTGTGTGCACATAAGAGGTCATGTGAGTGTGCAGTGAGATCGCGAACACTTACTAAACCATAAAAAGGAGATTCATAATGAAACCTACCTTGATGACACCTTGATCTTAGATTTCCTAACTTCCAGAACTGTGAGAAATAAATTTCTGTTATTTAAGACACCTGGTTTATGGTATTTTGATATGGCAGTCTTAGAAGAACTTAGAGGGCAATTCGCAGCTCCACTTGCTCATTCATATTTTCTCATAATAATTGTGTTTCCTGGATCCCAGATTAAGAGGTCTCCATCATCATACTAGACTAATCATAAATGTTTATCCTATAAATACAGTCTTGATGACACATTTCCTCTAAGAAAAAGTTATACATGTTACATGAAGAAGATCAAATAGCAAAGACTCATTTCAGAAAGTAAATCACTTACCAGTTAATCCAAACTGCTAGCAGTATATGAAAAAGAGACTTAATTTGGGAGCAGAGAAATCAAAGTACTAGGAAGAATAAAGTTAGGGCCTCTATTAGAGACTTCACATAATATTTGTGTGTGACTTTAAAGAGGCAACCATTCTGTGAGTTTTTAAAAAAAGAAACTTTTATTATTACACAACCAAACCCATGGCACATAGTCTAGAAAAAATAGGAATGTAGGCAGCTGCCTCCGTTGGCATCATTATGTGACCACAGCCAAAGAGGGTGATGAGTAGTTAACTCCTGTTGTTATTTCTCTCTATCAAAAATTAGTCCCACTAATGGTTCATCATACTGGACGATGATTCTAAAAGATTCTGTCAAAAGAGAATCTCCTCTACTACTCACTGAAAATACTACTCATCCTTTCTAGTTACTCAATGCCAAATCAATTCTGGTTCAAGACCAAAGCTAATATTAGAAGAAAAAAAGTCTTCAAGTGTTTGTTTTATTTTAAAAAGAACAAAATCTACCCTAGGGAATAGTGGAAAGTGTAATCCTTCGGTCCACAGGGGTGTGGTGGTAGGTGTTATGTGAGGCCAGGCCTGAGACAAAAGACAAGGAACGTTTTTTTTGTTTTGTTTTGTTTTGTTTTTTCCCCCATTTTCAGACTAGCCATCTGTGACTTAGAAATAAAAATTTTTAAAAAGGGAGAGAGAGAAAGAAAAAAAAGTCTTTAGGAATCTTTGGCTTTCCTTTTGCCAATATCTTTGAGGAGTTCACTTTCTGTTCAAAATGTAAAAGGGACATAATTATTTCCATGTCTGACTAAATATGCACTTGTTTGTGAAGGGTTATAATTCTGTAAACCCATGTGGATCATGGTCTTGGTGTGTACTGAAAGTAAAAAATGAGAGCTGTTTTCATCCTGGCTCCTCTGCTGACTGAGTCACCATGTCCTTGGGCAAGTTATTTCCTCTCTGTGTACTTGCTTTTTAAAAACAGAGAGATAATCGTGTTCCTGACCTCCTTACCTCACTGAGATGTTGTCACCATTAATAAGCAATAGACCCATATTTTTAGAATAGTACATGAAATTGCTTAAATTTTAAAATACTTTCTCTCCCATAGGTTTATTTTGTACATTTTAAAATTCCTAAATGTATCACAGGGCAGATTTTGTGAAGCAAAGGGCCTCACAAAGGCAGAGTTATAGTTGACTTTGTGGGACAAATCACTGGAATCTTTTCAGTTTCCTTATGAATAGAACAAAGACTGATGACATTTATTTATTTTAAAGACTTTTTTTCAGAAAGTAACCTCCCAAGTAAATTTTAAAAATTAGAGAATGAGCTAATAAGAAAAAATTATCACATTATAGTAAAGATAACACTAAACTAAGAGTTGGGGGACATAAAAATCTAGATTCTAGATCTTGATTATTAACTTACTTAAGTCAACTTAGCTTCCTAACCTTGGTTATTAGTGTAAGAAATGAGAGCAGATGATAATAGTTATTAGGTCTAGAATACTAAATAGAACAAGGTACAAATGAAATAATATATGTTTCCTTAAAATGATAAAACATCATGTAAATGCTTTAGGTTTTGTTGCTGCTGCTGAGCCAACCAACCCCTTTCTCTGGTCACCACAGCATCACCTCATCTGCTTCAAGGACAGTGGTTACACCAATTTTCTTGGGCATAAAAACAGTGCCAACATGTTCCACATAATTGGAGCTCCCACCCAGCCATTTTTCACTTGACAGGGGGAAAAAAAAAAAAAGGAAGGGAAGGGCCATGTTTCATGGTTAGGCCAACCTTTGATTCAGATGTAAAATGAAAGCTTTGAAGCAGAGGTGATGGGTCTGTGCTGGCTAGGAAAATGAACTGTCTCCCTCCAAGAAGCCTTAAGTTTCCCCTATTTCAGGGTGTGTCACAAAGACATAAACAGACAGTCAATTTTCCATACAATAAGGTTTGGAGTATTGCCAGTCTAGTCAAGGGCCGAGGGAAAGATTTGTGGAAGAAGGGCTTTCAACATTTTCAAACATTGAATGGCAAGAAAGCATTTCTTTCTGGATAAAGCTCAATTAGTCTCTGAATCAGCAAATTAAAAAAAAAATAATAATAATAAGGAAGAACATGAAGTCTCCTTGATTCCTTTGCCCTCTGTTTGAGACCCAAGCATTCTGAATCATCTCAGAAAATAACGTATTTTCAGTTCATCAGAGTCTGTCAGCCTGCCTTAGCCACTTTTTAGGCCATCCTTACAATTTTTTGTTCTTTATACTGCATTCCTCTAAATTGTACACTTAATGATCTCTTTTCTTATGCCATTGTCTGTTATTTCATGAGGACCCATCTTTGTAACCAGATTATAAAATCTGTGGGTGTAGGAATCATGCTTCTGGCTTTTCATATCACTTTGTAACCTTAATTCCCTGAGACTCAGAATTGGTGGACTCAACCCTTCCAGGGTAGGGCTCTGTGTGTTTTTGTCTTTCTTTTACTGTTCCCTGAACATCACTCCCCATGACTGACAGTCACACATTTCCTTTGGTGCTTTGTTCTCCATTCCCCTCTTCCTGACTATGTTTTATGCTTTCAGACACATAAGTGACATCCAGATCATTACAGAATTGCCCTCTGGGAAGTGAGCCCTGAGATGCTGGCTATGGTGGATCTAGAAAGAATAAAAATATACTCAGTATGGAAAAAAGAATTCCAACAATCACCCCCATGGTGAGAAATAAATAATGGCAACAGATATAGAAAGGAAAAAAGAAACTATCTCTCAAAACTTAATATCGAATGGCAACTGTGCATTATTTTAAGTATGAGGTGATTCCAAGAACAAACAGAGAACAGAGAACTTTTAGAAGTTGGGGTTTAGTCTACGGCCATACCACCCTGAACGCGCCCGATCTCATCTGATCTCGGAAGCTAAGCAGGGTCGGGCCTGGTTAGTACTTGGATGGGAGAAGTTGGGGTTTAACTCCCATATTTTTACCCTACCACTTTCTACAGTTGCATTAGGCTCTTCAGAGTAGATTACCAAGGTCAAAGAATACTCAGTAAGGGGTAGGAGAGTGTGAGAAAAGAAGAAGCAGAAAATGAAGGAAAGATCAAGTCACTCTCAGCTGTTCAAAATACTATGTATATCTTCTTTTCCCACTAGAGCCAGGACAATGACAGCTAACATAATGTAAAAAAAAGCCAAAAATTTTAGCCCTTGGATGGAATAGAGTAGATTAATAGTTCAGCTTTATGCAGAGTTACTGAGACAAGGATGCAGGTGTCTAGGACTAAGGACTAATTTAGCATAAGGATGTGCTAGACTGATGACTCCAAATGTTCACATCTTCTTGTCATCTGTGCCCTTTGCGATACGCCTTTGTACATTTTCCTTTTTTTAGGTGAGATCTATTTTTTCATCTCTTGAATCTGGGCTGACTTTGTGACTTGCTTTGGGCCCATAAAATGGCATAGAAGTAAGTGATGGCATGCTAGTTCTAAGCATAGGCCATGAGAAACCTTTTGCTTTACCTCTTCCTCTTGGAATTGGCCCTACCGGCAGAAGGATAAGACTGGGTTGGCCTGCTGGATGAGAAAAAAACACATAGCGCAGCGCTCTTCTACCACATCACATCACTGAACTATATCAGCTGACCACATGAGTGAGATCTTGCTAAAACATTCTATTCCTAACCAATCCAACAATATATGGAAGATGCATTAGTGAACCAAGTGATTAAGCATTGTCCAGAACTACCTAGTTAGCCCCCTAGATTCATGAGCAATAATGAATACAGTAAAAAGAGGATACAGAGTCTTTCCAATCAATAGTTTTGGCCAGGAATTTTGCCTATAGGAAGAGGCAACATACATAAAATATGAACATAGCCAAGAGCCTAAGCAAGTTACTTTCAGAGTTCATACTTTTACCAGGAATCCCAGAGTGGGTTGTTGCAAAAGCAAACATTTTTTAATAATAATAATAATAATAATCTAAAAAGGTAACAAATGCTTATTTCAAGGCCACCATGTTCTCTGATTTCTACAGACATGAGATGCTATTACCCTGGTTTTAGGAGCAGAAGCTGAGGGTAAGAGAAAATAGGTGGGTACCAAGAGCTAAGATGGAAACTGTGGTTGTCTGATGACAAAGCTCAGTTTATGAATACTACACAATAGTGTCACACACTGGGGAAGTGACAGTATTGTCACAGCTTGGTCCTTGCCAACCAAGGACCAAGGTGTGAGGCAACTGTGGGGGTTTGGGTAACTAACTAACTAGGCTTATGCAAAATTCAAGGAGACAAGGGGGCAGCTGGAAAGAAGGCAGCTGTGTGTAACACCTGTCAGATATTATTGCAGCAATAAACAAGCCCAGCAAATCCTACTTCTCTCCAGAGAATATTTGTCTCCATGGTGAAATAATGCAAAACTGGGCAAGAGTCAGTCAGAACCCGGGAGGAGGGAGAGGACTCAGGGTCACAGAGGCTTAGCAGATTGCTCTTTTACTCTCTGCCTCTGACTCATCAATCCCAGAGGAGTAGTAGCACTTGCTTGCTATCAGCTTTCCCCAGTCATCACAATAGACAACAGGAGGGGGGAGCAAATCTGGAATAAATCTTATTCTGTTGGAAAAACTCTTTGATTTGGTTGGGGATTTCTCAGTCCCCCCTGTAAGCCATGGCAAATATATATTTACCTGTTTTCTGTATGTTTAACCTTCAATTCTCATGAAAATTACTATGTTGAGTGCTCTGGAATATCCTTTTTTCAAGAATCAAGTATGAATTTATTCCCTTGTATAAAATTAATAGCTAATTTTGCTGTTAGCAGCAACCCTGAGATATGCATTAGTATTCCCATTTTACAGATGAAGAAATTGAATTTGGGGGAGAGGGTAAGCAACTTGCCAAAAATCATAAAGCTGAGCTCCAGTCAAACCTATGTTGGCAACTGTCATAACTCATGCTTTCAACTCTTATCTATTGTCTACAATAACTAGTATGCCAATGGAACTTTTTTTTACTATGCCAATAAATATTCTGGATATGTATTCTGGAGTCAAGGATAAGACTCATTTTGAATTCTTGTCTTTCTTCTCTTTACGTAACAATTTGGAAACGGCACTGAAGATAGAATTCCAGAGTTGTCAGCACTCTGACAGGTAAGTCCTGTGCATCTCAAGAATTATTTTCACTTCTAACATCATCACACTTCCAGATTGCTTATAGCAAATTTCAATTGTGGTGAAATGCAAACAGCAAAACCATTAGATTTTTCTCAGGTGTTTATTTTTCAAAATTAATACTCAGGACACAGGTTCCCATTTTATGAATCAACCCCACCATTGTTTCTTCTGAGCTATATTGGAAATCTGGGATATGACTTCACCCAGCCAACTTGCTGTTGCTTAGGACACAGTGACAGGGTGGCACTCAGACAAATGATGCAGCTATGGGGGGAGGGGCCAGTCAAGAGACTAAGCATGTTCTGTGGATTATTTTCTTACACTCAATTCTGTTATGGTGAGTTTCTATGTATAGAATGCCTGGATGACAAGTGGAGGAATATGAATGCCAGATCTTCAGAAAAACTCATCATTTTCTTATCATTTCCTTTTTCCTATGCCTTTGCACTTTAAAGTGTTTGAAGTTCATGTTTCTGTCCAACACAAGTCTCACTGTATCTGACCAGAGCATAGTGGAATAGGAGGGCATCCAAGTCCTCTATTTCTTTTTTTTTTTTTTTTTTTTTTCCCTTCTCCCAAACCCCCTCCCCCCAGCAACCCTCAGTTTGTTTTGTGAGATTAAGAGTCACTTATGGTTTGTCTCCCTCCCAATCCCATCTTGTTTTCATTTCTTCTTCTTCTACCCACTTAGCCTCCATGTTGCATCACCACTTCCCTCATATCAGGGAGATCATATGATAGTTGTCTTTCTCTCTGCTTGACTTATTTCGCTAAGCATGATACGCTCTAGTTCCATCCATGTTGTTGCAAATGGCAAGATTTCATTTCTTTTGATGGCTGCATAGTATTCCATTGTGTATATATACCACATCTTCTTGATCCATTCATCTGTTGATGGACATCTAGGTTCTTTCCATAGTTTGGCTATTGTGGACATTGCTGCTATAAACATTCGGGTGCATGTGTCCCTTTGGATCACTACATTTGTATCTTTAGGGTAAATACCCAATAGTGCAATTGCTGGGTCATAGGGCAGTTCTATTTTTTCAACATTTTGAGGAACCTCCATGCTGTTTTCCAGAGTGGCTGCACCAGCTTGCATTCCCACCAACAGTGGTAGGAGGGTTCCCCTTTCTCCGCATCCTCGCCAGCATCTGTCATTTCCTGACTTGTTTGATTTTAGCCATTCTGACTGGTGTGAGGTGATATCTCATTGTGGTTTTTGATTTGTATTTCCCTGATGCCGAGTGATATGGAGCACTTTTTTTCATGTGTCTGTTCGCCATCTGGATGTCTTCTTTGCAGAAATGTCTGTTCATGTCTTCTGCCCATTTCTTGATTGGATTATTTGTTCTTTGGGTGTTGAGTTTGCTAAGTTCTTTATAGATTCTGGACACTAGTCCTTTATCTGATATGTCGTTTGCAAATATCTTCTCCCATTCTGTCAGTTGTCTTTTGATTTTGTTAACTGTTTCCTTTGCTGTGCAAAAGCTTTTGATCTTGATGAAATCCCAGTAGTTTCATTTTTTCCCTTGCTTCCCTTGCCTTTTGCGTTGTTCCTAGGAAGATGTTGCTGCGGCAGAGGTCGAAGAGTTGCTGCCCCCGTGTTCTCCTCAAGGATTTTGATGGATTCCTTTCGTACATTGAGGTCCTTCATCCATTTTGAGTCTATTTTTGTGTGTGGTGTAAGGAAAAATGGTCCAATTTTCATTTTTCTGCATGTGGCTGTCCAATTTTCCCAGCACCATTTATTGAAAAGGCTGTCTTTTTTTCCATTGGACATTCTTTCCTGCTTTGTCGAAGATTAGTTGACCATAGATTTGAGGGTCTATATTTCTGGGCTCTCTCTATTCTGTTCCATTGATCTATGTGTCTGTTTTGTGTGCCAGTACCATGCTGTCTTGATGATGACAGCTTTGTAATAGAGCTTGAAGTCCGGAATTGTGATGCCACCAACGTTGGCTTTCTTTTTCAATATCCCTTTGGCTATTCGAGGTCTTTTTCTGGTTCCATATAAATTTTAGAATTATTTGTTCCATTTCTTTGAAAAAGATGGATGGTACTTTGATAGGAATTGCATTAAATGTGTAGATTGCTTTAGGTAGCATAGACATTTTCACAATATTTATTCTTCCAATCCAGGAGCATGGAACATTTTTCCATTTCTTTGTGTCTTCCTCAATTTCTTTCATGAGTAGTTTATAGTTTTCTGAGTATAGATTCTGTGTCTCTTTGGTTAGGTTTATTCCTAGGTATCTTATGGTTTTGGATGCAATTGTAAATGGGATTGACTCCTTAATATCTCTTTCTTCTGTCTTGTCTGTTGTGTTGAGAGAAATGCAACTGATTTCTGTGCATTGATTTTATATCCTGACACTTTACTGAATTCCTGTATAAGTTCTAGCAGTTTTGGAGTGGAGTCTTTTGGGTTTTCCACATATAGTATCATATCATCTGCGAAGAGTGATAATTTGACTTCTTCTTTGCCGATTTGGATGCCTTTAATTTCCTTTTGTTGTCTGATTGCTGAGGCTAGGACCTCTAGTACGATGTTGAATAGCAGTGGTGATAATGGACATCCCTGCCGTGTTCCTGACCTTAGCGGAAAAGCTTTCAGTTTTTCTCCATTGAGAATGATATTTGCGGTGGGTTTTTCATAGATGGCTTTGATGATATTGAGGTATGTGCCCTCTATCCCTACACTTTGAAGAGTTTTGATCAGGAAGGGATGTTGTACTTTGTCAAATGCTTTTTCAGCATCTATTGAGAGTATCATATGGGTTCTTGTTCTTTCTTTTTATTGATGTGTTGTATCACATTGACTGATTTGCGGATTTGAACCAACCTTGCAGCCCTGGAATAAATCCCACTTGGTCGTGGTGAATAATCTTTTTTAATGTACTGTTGAATCCTATTGGCTAGTATTTTGTTGAGTATATTTTCGCATCTGTGTTCATCAAGGATATCGGTCTATAGCTCTCTTTTTTGGTGGGATCCTTGTCTGGTTTTGGGATCAAGGTGATGCTGGCCTCATAAAATGAGTTTGGAAGTTTTCCTTCCATTTCTCTATTTTTTTTGGAACAGTTTCAGGAGAATAGGAATTAGTTTCTTCTTTAAATGTTTGGTAGAATTCCCCCCGGGAAGCCGTCTGGCCCTGGGCTTTTGTTTGTTTGGAGATTTTCAATGACTGTTTCAATCTCCTTATGGTTCTGGGGTCTGTTCAGTTTTTCTAGTAATATTCCTTTCTTCTTTCTTTTTTCTTCCTGGTTCAGTTGTGGTAGTTTATATGTTTTCTAGGAATGCATCCATTTCTTCCAGATTGTCAAATTTATTGCCGTAGAGTTGCTCATAGTATGTTCTTATAATAGTTTTGTATTTCTTTGGTGTTAGTTGTGATCTCTCTCCTCTTTCATTCATGATTTTTATTTATTTGGGTCCTTTCTCTTTTTTTCTTTTTGATAAGTCGGGCCAGGGGTTTATCAATTTTATTAATTCTTTCAAAGAACCAGCTCCTAGTTTCGTTGATTTGTTCTATTTGTTTTTTTGGTTTCTATTTCATTGATTTCTGCTCTGATCTTTATCTATGATTTCTCTTCTCCTGCTGGGCTTAGGGTTTTCTTTCTTGTTCTTTCTCTCCAGCTCCTTTAGGTGTAGGGTTAGGTTGTGTACCTGAGACCTTTCTTGTTTTTTTGAGAAAGGCTGTTGTACCGCTATATATATTTTCCTCTCAGGACTGCCTTTGTTGTGTCCCACAGATTTTGAAACCCGTTGTATTTTCATTATCATTTGTTTCCATGATTTTTTTTCAATTCTTCTTTAATTTCCCGGTTGACCCATTCATTCTTTAGAAGGATACTGTTTAGTCTCCATGTATTTGGGTTCTTTCCCAAACTTCCTTTTTGTGGTTGAGTTCTAGCTTTAGAGCATTGTGTGGTCTGAAAATATGCAGGGAATGATCCCAATCTTTTGATACCGGTTGAGTCCTGATTTAGGACCGAGGATGTGATCTATTCTGGAGAATGTTCCCATGTGCACTAGAGAAGAATGTGTATTCTGTTTGCTTTGGGATGAAAAATATTCTGAATATATCTGTGATGTCCATCTGGTCCAGTGTGTCATTTAAGGCCTTTATTCCTTGCTGATCTCTTTTGCTTGGATGACCTGTCCCATTTCAGTGAGGGGAGTGTTAAAGTCCCCCTACTATCATTGTATTATTGTTGATGTGTTTCTTTGATTTTGTTATTAATTGGTTTTATATAGTTGGCTGCTCCCACATTGGGGGCATAGATATTTTAAAATTGTTAAAATCTTCTTGTTGGACAGACCCTTTGAGTATATGATATAGTGTCCTTCCTCATCTCTTATTATAGT